>NC_081407.1:730851161-730983661 GCF_030272615.1 Cryptomeria japonica | reverse complement strand
ACTAGAACCAATTTTAGTTGAAAGTGAAAATATATGTCATTTTCTTAACATTTGTTCACTTAAAATAGATGTCAAATTTAATTTTATTGAAATGGTCTTATCGACTAATAGAGATATTTTTTCAATGGAACCCAAACTTTTTTTAATATTTTAAACAATATCTTTTTTAGGCATCTTTTCCTCTTTATTTGTCAAATCTACACCCAACAATTATAATGGTTTTTTTTTTAGCTAATTAGTAAGTTGGGTTTGACCACGCGTATCAATATTTTTTAAATAAGCTTCAAGTATTTCCGTGGAAGTTATATTCAATGACCTCCTAGTAGTTTGACTAGGTTGTTCAGTGTAAAATTTGAATTTCACTATATCAATTTCAAGTAAATAATCTAAATTTTTATAAGACTTTGTTCTCTTCATCTCTTTAATTAGATTCATACACATATCCATATTATAAGGAAGCAATCTTGACCCCTTTCCAACATCCATTGTTTGTGCTTGTACCTCCTCCCTAACATCAACTATGTGTTCTCCAACCTCCTTTGCTCTAGTATCTAAATTAGGCGCCACTTCTACTTCAATTTCTATATATTTAGCCCCTACACATTTCATATATACAAGAGATGAATTTAGAATATTTTTTAGTAAGAGAAACATCATGAATACACACACACGTACATAAAGTTCTCAAATTACATTAGAGTAAGTTTCTACTAACTTATACATATAAAGAAGTCCATCTAATTCAAAGAAACATTAGAAAACTTTAGTTCAATAAAGGGGGATCTAAAAAATATTTAGAAAACTCTTAAGTACAATTTGTGCTAAGTATGCAATTATAATAAATTTAATATTTGAAAGAGCCTCCATATCATTACTAAAAATAATACCTATAATAACTAATTTAAATGACCACAATATCCCATACAAACCTTAAATATCATGTGAACATAAAACTCTATGAACAAAAAAATCAACCGAAAAAACTCGAAAATAAAAATCATATAACATCTCTTTCTACCAACAATAATATGCTCAAAGTTATGTCATTCATAAATCTTAAATAGAAAATACCACTGAACTTCCAATTGTTCAAATTAAAGGTATAACATATCATATATCAAGAAACTAACAATATTGCATTTCACGGAGCAATATATCAAGAAACTAGAAATTTTCTCTCTGGAGCATTTGGAAAATTGTTTGAACGCATGTTGCATTTCCAGTGGGTCTTCCCTGGTTAGTGGGTTCATGGAGCCCCATGATCTGGCTAGAATTCTGGTGTATACTAGGTGCCATGCGCATGGGTTTGTTGTGCAACAGGTTTGAAGATACAATGATAACACTGGACCATCTTCTCTCCCGAGGCTCTTTAAACAAATTCTAGATGGAGCTTTCGACAAATTCATTGTGATCCATTTTCTTCTGGCAAATAGTGTTTACACTCTTTGTGATACAATTTGTGTCCTTCCCGCTAATAGATGCACTACTGGCACGACTAGCTCTCTACCCTCTTCGAATTCTTCCTTGACTAGTTAGTTTTGGTCTAATTTCATTCTACATACTCAATGTAATTTTCCCATCTATTTTTTGGGGGGTTTTGTTCATTATGTAGACTGAGAAAAGCTATGCTAAATGGGTGATGCCTCATGAGGGGTCTCTCATTCATGTGGGTGGGGTTGGTGATGTCTTTTGGTTCTCTGACACCCATCTTCATAGTCTTTTTTTTGTGGGAGCTGGCATCTTTTGTGACTGTCATATGTAGTTTTGGTCACTCGATGAAATAATTGTATAATCTTGTAGCACTCTGAATGTCTTATATTTTTTTGGTAAAAATTTATGTGAACCAAATCTAGACATTTGGTTTGTAATCATTTTGTAAACTTATTTACTATTAATAAATATATCTAGGCTATATGTCTTTTATCCAAAAAAAATACTAACAATTATGTAAGCCTCTCAAAATAAAGGAAGAAGATAAATAATTTTCCCATGTGCAACAAAGTAATATGATATAGAAACCACTATTTAAAGTCAAAATTATCTTAATTACAAGCTCATATGCACAATGATATGAAGAACAAAAGAAACCATACTAAATAACTCTCAAATAAGATATCTATAATAAACATCTATAGCTCAAGACCCATTTCATGAGAAGACAAAGCACAAAAAAAATATATATATCTAAAAAATAAGGTGGAAAATACTAGATCAATATTCGTTGTTGAAAAGACCAAGAATGTGGAATGAGATTGCTCTTTTTAGGGTACACCAAGACATAGTGACTTTATGAATAATCTCAACATTTGGTCTATGTTGAACTCACACCCATCTTTAGGTGTAGCCTCCTCAATATTGTTATTAAAGCCTCATGGAAGACTAATTTTATCAATTTACATTATCTCTACTTGAAGAGGTAATATCTATCTATACCTAAATCTAATACAAATGTAAAAATAACAATATTGAATTCCAAATGTACTACCAATTATAATACCACAATAATTATAATCTCATAAGAAAGATGACCACAATACTTATCTATTAGATTACTTCAAATCATTACTAAATTTATATCTACAATATTAGATCATAATCTAGGAACTCTTTATGGTGATTTGAGCTTAATACAGTCAAAAGAAAATAATAGATCGATAATAAACATATCCTCCCTCAAGAGAAAATGTATCATTCTTAGACAATAATTGGAAATTATCAAGAGTCTAATATGAAAAAATAGCACCCATACAACCATGAATCATGTATCAAATTAGAAAATCATAGTTAGCACATCAACCAAAGAAACCATGAGTTTTCCACAATAACAAGATGTCAACATCACTAAACTACATGAAGATAAGAATCTCTTGTCAATAAAAATTAATGTATGTCAAATAACTCTTTAAATGTATATAAGGTACATAAAAACAAAAAGCTCATCCATGATACCAAAAACCACTATAGAATATCATCCATCACTAGACCTGAGATGAATCCACACGATTATTGAATGTCCCACTAAGATATATAATACTAAGACACACATGAGATAATTATAACCATCTTGTAGTTGAATACCTATGTAGTGGCCTCCAAAACATAATCAAAACACTCCACAAGTTGGAATCTAGGATGTTTGATAGATCTCAATACAAGTTGGTTGATATCACTTGGAGGTTGTACCTAGGGAGGAGGGGTTGTCCAAAGGATCACTTGTACATTAAATCTGTGTAGTGTCCCTCCTTGATCCATCTTTTGATTTGTGCATTGATAAACTGGTTTAGACTCTTTGATGATGCTTTGATTGATACTTATGACTCTATTTATAGCCTAGATGTTTATTGATGATGCTAGACATTTTATATGGACATTTGATATATGATGGTTCATGTGGACATTGATACATCTTGGTTTATTATGATGGTGGATTTACACTTGATATCTAAATGTACTCATTATTCCTAGATGAATTATATTGCCTAGGATGACATGATGATATCTTGATAGTACTAACCCTATTTCATGATTATATTGGATGTGTTGATGCTATGACTGTTGTGATTGCGTTGCGACTGTATTCGTGATAGAGACGATGTCATATCACTCATTACAAGCATGATTTGATGTCGTGATTCTCTTCACGTGTCTGATTATTTATGATATATGCAATGCATATGTTGTCTTGTGGATATCGGTGGTTGCAAGATTGAAGGTACTAGACATCGACTCCACCTAGTCTCACAGGTCTGAGCATGTCTTATCCCGATGTCAAGTAGATCGGAGGTGACATGTGTTCTTTCTACACACTCTAGGCTTAAGTTGACACCTTTTTCAATCTAGTGTCTTGACGTGATTCATCTTGTAAGCATCTTGTGATGTGTTGTTGACTATATGTCGGTTTGCCTTGTAGTGTTATGATTATTTAATTAATTATTTAATAATTGATTCATATAGTTTATCAATATTAAAATTAATTTAATGTATAGATTTGATATTTAATTATTATTGAGTGATTTATTGTTGAGAATTAATATTTATTTTAATTTATGTTTATTAAGCTTTGATTTATTATTATTTATTATCTATTGTTTAACTAGTTATGATCTTATGTTATTATTGTTTTGAGGCTTTATATTTAATTTGGGCATTTATTTATTATGCCCATGGTTTATTTAATTAATTGGCTATTCTTATTATTTCATCTATTTTTACCCATTTGGGTTATTAAATTAATATTCATTTTACCTATCCTATTTTATTATTGGTTGAGAGACTTGGGTAAGCTAAATAATAATATTTTATATTACTTTACCTCGATTTTGTGCATGGTAGGTATGAAATATTATTGATTGGTTAATGTTGATTTCTATTGATGTAAAAAACATGAGATACATATAGTTTTAAGTACCTTCTACTGAATCTAGACTGTCAAAATAAAGTATATGGATCAAAATAATCATCCAAGGATCACCTATCACCTAGTCTACTACATATCCAACTAGTCTTTATCGATTTACATATACATTACTCAAAAAATAATATAGCATAGTAAAAACTAAGAATCACTTGCTAATGCAAGTTCCTTGCCTCTTCCTTCGCTATTTGGGCCATCATCCTATGGGTCCTCCGGATCATCCAGGTCATCATTGTCCTCTGGTGGGAAACCAATCCACAGAGTGCGCTTCAATGGTTTCTTCCTTGAGCCTCTCGGCCACCCTCACTTTATTTTGGAAGATGAGATTGAGCATTCATCTGTCAACTTATGGCTACTTGGGCCCCATTTCTCTAGCTCCTTGCAAATGTCCAACCTCCCCCATTCTCGAAGGTACTCTTGAATTCCATGCAACCCGATTTGTGCAAATGCCCTTCGAACCTCCTTGTTACTGTCTGCACTCCAGAGAAGATAGGGTCGCAAAGGGGGACGAAATTCGCTCGAATGGAGCCAAACCCCATTAGGGCACACAAAGAAACTCCCATCTCGTGACATCCACAAAAACTCTCTAATCCCTTGTGCCACTCCTCTTTCACACTATTAGTGACTATCCATTTCACCTTCTCCAACTTGACCAATTCAAAACACTATACAATGAACATGGAGGCAATATCCGCATTCATACAATACTTGTATTACACCTTCAAGTACTCTTCTCCTAACACAATCTTGATCCTGGTTAAGAAATCATGGTCTTGAAACCGAAAGACATTAGATAGTTTTTCGTCTGAAATCTGGCTCCAAAAGGCCACCATAGGTCTAGCCACCTGCAATGAGAAATTGGGCTCCATACCAAAATGAAGATCAAGCTCTTCGACTCTCCACGACACCACCACCTTGAAATGTTGATCTCTGTAACTCTGTCACTCTTCAACCTGCTAAAGACTCTTTCTTGTCGATGAAGCCAAAAGAATAGCCTTATGCAAGAGATAAATGAGGCTCAACTAACCAGGGTCGCGGACTTGTGTGACAAGCTTTTCACCATTAATGTTATTGCATCGGGTACACTACTTGGGTCGGCAACCGTCGCCTTTGCCAACTAAAACTGCTCTCTGCCAAAAAACATATCCACGAAGATATGCTTAGGGATTGTTGAAATGATATTTTTTAAGAAATCCCACTGGACCGCCTTCGGCTATTGCAATTAAAGCTCAACGTCGTGCTCGCCAACCCACCCCCACTCAAGCTAACAGGCAAGGAGTACGATTCAAAATTGGCTTTAAGATTTAAGTTTTAAATAAATGACCCAATATTATTTCACTTCAAAACTCACTTCACCAACTTGGAGATCAAAGGCGTGGTTTGCACACCTGTCTACATCCATATTTCCTTCCCTTCGAACATGGGATATTTTGAATCCTTGGAAGGAAGCTAATTTCTCCTTGATCTCTTGAATTTCCCATTAAATCTTCCAATTTTGAGCTCCACCCCGAATAATAACATGGATAATAAGTTGAGAATCCTCTTCTATGTGTAACTTTGACACCCCGATTCTTGTTTCCAACTGAATAGCCATTAAAGTCGCCTTTACTTCAGCTACATTATTTGTTCCTAGCGGGAGGCGTTGCTTGCCTTTTATTAATACTATAACCTTATTGTCTTTGGTAACACACCCCACACTTGACAGACTTGGGTTGCCCCAAGCAACACAATCAAATTCTATCTTGACCCAACCAGGTTTCCAGGGGATCCAAACTGATATCTTCTCACCCTTCTGCACTGGAATAACCCTTTAAAGCCCATTAACGAGCATATATTTGATCAAATGCCAATGGGCTTGAATTTTACTATCTCAAATATTATAAGGGTGCTTATTGATATTAACTCTATTTGCAGCTGAGCTAACTAATTCTGAAATGGACCTTTCAATTCTGCTCCAAAGGTGAAGATTTCTTTCCTTGACCCCCTAACAAATGTGCATGTTGCACTCCTTCCATATTTCCCATAGTACAACTGAAGGAGCAATGCACAATATGCCGGAATAGACCGACTTTGGAAAGTTTGTATCCCATCTCCAAAACCATGTTTTAATGTCAGTTGTCAATGGAGTGTGCCAGTCCAACTTGTACAACAATTTTTCCCAACATTCCCTTGAAATCAGGCAATGAAGAAGAAGGTGATCTAATTTTTCATCATCCTGCTTGCACAAAACACACCGGAAAGGTCCCGTAGAACCTAGCTTTTTCAACCTATTGTAACATCCTAAAATTGCACACCTTGCAATTTTTTTACTGCATTTGGGTCTTCGCCTTAGTGTTTGCACCCCTCAGCCTGATCGAAGACCTGAATATGCTCATACAAGTCAAAACCTGCATTTTGCTCAACCCTGCACCTCAAAGCCACCTTGATCCTGCCCCACAATTGGGGAGAACCAAGGCGCGGTGCTCTGGGATCCCCTATTTGGGACCTATCTTGGGGTCCCTCCCTTTGGCTCGTCTCAAATTAGAGCAGGAAAATCCCCCCTATGTCGGCCCAAGTCAAAAAATCAGTCAATTAAGTCCATTGGCATGTATATAAGAGGGATTTCCCTTCTCATAACACAAGATCATGAAATTCAATCAAGCATTTGGGCATTCAAGAGACCAAACATCTAAGCATTCAAGAGAAATTGAGCATTTTCAGTCTTCCTTCAAGCTTTGGAGTAGAAATAGAGACAACATTTCAAGAATTGAAGAGGAGATCAACATTCTACTTCATGAAACCCTAATTCCTTGTGGAGGCAAGCAAAACTTCACAAGGAGGTATAAGCATTTCATTTTCAGTCAATTCAATATCCCCTCAAAGAGGAGGATTTCTACTTTTAGTCATTTTATTTACATTACTTCAACCACTTGGTTAATATCAAAATCGGGGTTTGATATGAAGATAAACTCCTATTCTCAACACATTTCCCTTTCTTTTTGTGTGCAGCGAACAGGTGCGCAACTGTACTTCTGGAATTAAGCTTTATTCACAGAGACGAAAAAACCCTTTTCGATGAGCGAAAAGTTCGGAGGACATATAGGAGGGCGCCCCTGTTCGGACACATGGTCCTTGCAACTTTTATCGGATTTCGCAAAGCAGCTCCGAATTATCTCAAACTTCTCAAATCCAGTTGCACGATTGAATCCCAAATTTGTAGCTCATTATTTTCTCATACTTTGTCTTCATTTACATCATTTAGTCTTAATTCAACTTGACAACTTACAAAAGAGGGTTAATTGCATTTCAATCATAATCAATCTACTGAGTATTCAATCCTTGCATCCTTTGGGATTGGATCTAGTAGATTCATCCCCCTCTTTTGAATGTAAAGTCTCCCCAAGTGAAAATTAAACCTTAGTAAAGTTTCCACCTTTCTCCCAAGTGACGAATTGGCTAAGGTTCCCAATTTTCCACTTTACACCTATCACCAATCATAATTCTTCCTGTTATAGCTAGCCATGTAAAAGAACCTGCCTTAGGAAGACGCTTCCCATTCTAGCATAGTTGGGTTGGCCAATTTTCATCGGTTAAATCCGAGTCCAAGTATATGCCATATCCTACTTTAACCGACTACTGTCCACTTTTCGCTTTGCACCAAATAATTCTATCCTCTTTATTGGATAATTTTATTGGTCTTTCCTATAGCATGGTTTTCATTTTATTCTCCAAATCTAGAGGTAAGTTTAGTTCAACCAAATTACGCCACATCCATTTCTCCAACCCCTGATTCTTTACCCTTACTACGTAGTCTGCAACTCTAGAACCTCAAATGCTTTTTGCTTGTCTTCTTATATAATGCTATGAGTTATCTTTACTCAGAGTAGAGTAAGCATCCCATGAATCTGTCTAGAAGTTGGCCTTCATATCATTCCTCAATTTCCACAAAATATGGTCCACAATTAATTTCTTGCAATCAAGTAAGAAATTCCATATTGTGGAGCCTTTGCAAGGGTTTTTATTGTGAGAATCCTTTCCGCATCCTGCCTATCCAAGTACATATGATAAATAATTTTAACCCATTTTTTATCGAGGTTAATAAACATCTACCACACCAACTTAGCCCCCATTGCTAAATTTAACAAATTCCAACTTCTAATACCTACTCCACTTGCCAATTTCGGTTTACACACTTTATCCCATGCAAGTAAAGGGATTTTATCCTTATTTTGTGTACCATTCTAAAAGACGTTTCTCATGCTTCTCTCAATAATCTTAATAATTTTGGATGAAATCTTTAAGCATTGCATGGAATAAAGAGGGATGACTGGTATAACTAATTTTAACATTATGATTCTCCCCGCTGATGACAACCATTTCCCTTTCCAACTCTCCATTTTTCTCATGCAACTGGTCACAAGATTATTCCAAAAGGTAGGTCTGTTAGCTCCTCCAAAAAGAGGAATGCCTAAAAATATGCCTGGTAAATTTCCCAAATTGATGCCTAAGATTCTGGCAATATCTCTTTGAATACCCTGGGTAATATTGAAACATACAATTTTGATTTATGCCAATTTACCAACTGGCCTGAAACTTGACAATACTTATCCAGTACTGATCTGATCACTCTTGCCTCTGAGAGGGTAGCTTCCCCAAACAGTAAAGTGTCATCAGCAAATTGGGTGTGGGAGACCGCCTCCACTCCATTTTCTATTTTGATCCCTTTCCAACGATCATCCATTCTGCACTTATTGATCATCTGACCAAGTACTTCTGCCATAATAATGAATAAGAAAGGGGAAAGGGGGTCCCCTTGGCAAATTCCTTGAGATGTGGGAAAGAAACCCTATGGGGATCGATTGACCAAAACTGAGCACCTCGTAGTGGATATACAACTTTGAACCCAAGCTATCTAGTCTAGGTGGAAACCAAACTTCTCCAAGACTTTCACCAAAAAAATGCCTATTAACATGTTCATAAGCCTTCTTCACATCAATTTTAACCAGCATCCTATTTACCCTAGCAAGTCTTACTGAATGTATCTCTTCATGAGTGATAATGATACCTTCAATAATAGACCTATTTGGAGTGAAACCGCTCTGTTCTTCTAATATAATCCAAGGGAGGACAAATTTTAATCTATTCGCCATGACTTTCGCCACAACCTTATAGGTTGTGTTACATAATTAGATTGGTCGCACATCATCAAAGGAATGAACCTTTGATTTATTTGGGATCAAGGTGATAAAGGTATTGTTGAGCTCTTTAGACATGTACCTTTTCTCTCTTGATTCCTCCACTATGGCAAGCAAATCATCTTGTAAGGTTTCCCAGAAGTTCCAAAAGAAGAAGAGAGGAAAACCATTTGGTCTCAGGGCCTTATCCCCCCCCCCCCCATAGAAAACATTGTGACTTTAACTTCTTCAAGAGATATTTTTTGCACTAAGTGATAGTTTTGGTTCTCTGTGACAATTTTTGGAATGAATTCTAAATTCACTCCATCCACCATCTGAGCATTGATATTGTCTTCACTTTAGTAAGTCAACAAAGAAGGCCACAACTACTTTGTTAGTTTGCTCGGTCTCCCCAAGAATGATACACTGAAATCTGGTGAATACGATTATGGTATCTTCTCACTCTAACTGACTTATGGAAGAAACTTGTGTTATGGTCAGCTTCTCTAAGCCATCTTTCCCTAGAATTTTGTCTCCAAAATACTTCTTCTCTCTCCAGTATCTCAGACAACTTTAAATGTAAGAGCTTCTCATGTTGGTAGTCTATATTTGGCATACCTCTTACCAATATTCTACCATTCACATCTACTAATTCCTCTTCGATCTTACTTTTTTCATCAAAGATATTCCCAAATTTGGTTCTATTAAATTCTTTCATTTTCTCTTTGATGTACCGAAGCTTTTGGGCAAAAATCACTGCTTTCATTGATTCTGAAAAATGTGGCTCCTTCCACCACCTATCAATTAAGGCATGCAAACTCTTTTCCTTGAGCCACATCTTCTCAAACTTAAAGGGACACCGCAATGGAACTAAATTGTGTTGTAGAGTCAGAGATATGGGAAAATGGTTCGAGTTTGTATAGGGTAGAATAGCTGCTTCCCATAAAAACTGTACGCTGACCCAATTTTTTGATATTAGAAAATAATCCAACTTCTAAGGAACGCCCCTCTCACCACTTTATCGATTTGACTAGGTAAAGGAGCCATTTTTGAAACTAAGATCCATTAATTTGTTATTTGAAATAAAATTATCAAAGGATCTTTGTACCTTATTGATACCTCCAACTCCTCCCATTTTCTCTAATGGGTTCCTAATAGCATTGAAATCCCCTCCTAAAACCACACACTCATTGTGATGTGCTAATAGAAAGGAAGAGATTTGGGACCATACGTCGATTTTGTCATTACAATTATTGGGATCGTAAACATTGAGAAGAAGAAAATCTTTTCCTTCTATGATAACACTGACCTTGATCGAAATCCACCACTTACTATTCACTATCAACTCTCCTTTGATGCACCGCGACTTCCACAAAGTGCATAAACCCCCTGATGCACCTTATTCTTCCATGAAAATTCCATCCCATCCCATCCAAGATTGCTTGAACCTTGAAATACCACTCCCTTTGAGTTTAGCTTCTTGAAACATTAAAACTTCTATTTTCGCCTTCCAAACTCCACATTTGATCAGGCATTTCTTGTCAGGGGCATGCAGCCCCTGACATTCCACGATAGGATCTTCATTGATCCCTAAGAAGGGTAACTCCATTCCTGGATCGCAACTTACTATGTCCTTTAATAGTGCCAACCATCAGGAGCAATTCATGGTTGGATTTTTCCCCCTTGTTCTTCTTTTCTCCATTCAAGGGTTTAACTATCACTCGATCTGATTGTGCAATCATTGTTTACTCAATAATATCATCCTCGTCTTCTTCATCAAAAGGATCTTCCTCCTCTAGCTCTGCATTGATGGGGCTTGAAAAGATGAGTCACCTTAGTGATTTACCTCAGGTGGCAGTCTTGAAATTGTCCTCTCCTAGTAATTCAAGAGTCCCCTTTCCTTCAGTCTATCCCTCATTAGAATCAATACGAGGCCTCTTCAGGGTGGATCACCTTCTATAGACCTTATTTGGTGTCTCTTCAGTACTTATAACTTCTATATTTACCTCATTGACTTGCTCCATTGTGGGAGTGACACCCACCAATGAACTATCTAGGATGAGACCCATGTTATTTGTTCTTTCCAAGCTACATATATTATTGGCCAAATGTTCATTCCTACTCCCCTTTAGGTCCTTTAATGATAAAGTTTCCTTAATTGTTATTTCATCTTGTAAGGCCTTATTTACTTTTCCTACTCCGTATTTGGCTTTATCTTGAAACTCCACTTGGTTTTTAACACCAACCACTTTCTCCTAGTTCTCCTCTGGTTTGTTGTTACAGGAAACTGTTTGTTGTACTGGGTCTCGTTGTGAAGAATCAATCTCAGTACCCAAGTGATTTAAAGCTAGGCTGGAGCTTGTTTCACCCACCTTTTGTTTGCCTTTTCTCTCCTTAACGCATTCCTCGGCTACATGAAAATCAGATTTACAAATTTTACACATTTCAATGGTAGGATCCACTTCTATCTTTTGGATCCAAACTCCTTCATTAGTTATAAGCTCCATCTCTTGAGGCAGCGGTGTAATGGGTCTCCGCATTATGCATATTCTCGTATAAACACTAGAATCAATTGAATCCCTTACTTAATCAAATTTAATGTACCTTCCAAGCTTATTACCAATCAAGTGCAAGGTATCCTCTTCCCAGTATTCTCGTGGAAGGTTGTAGAGCCTAATCCACATCTGAGCTTCTTCAATCTTAGCTGACAAGGGATGAAAATTTGGCTCCTAGATCTTTATGTAATCTCCCCTACCCACCATCATAAAAGGCCCTTAATTCAAAATATTATCTTTCATTTTGTTATCTCTGCAAATAACCAGAAAGAAAGCATTAGGAGGCGATTTGATGATACAACCCTGATCCCAGACGTTATTGCACCACTTGATAACTTTTGGTAGTGCGGGCCAATCCCCTGCCCATTTGACAAATAGACCCTTATCTTTTAGTGTTTTAACAGCAAGCTTCCATTCATCATCCTCAATATGCAGTGAGACTCTCTTCCATAGCATAGGAAGGGCATCAAGGTTCATGTCTTTTGGCCTCCATACTTTCCTTGATATAGGATTGGCAAAATCATCCTTTTTTGGACAACAATCTGGATATTTTCACTTATTCCCCTGCCCTCGATGACTCCTAAAAATTTACAGATACTTACATCTCCATTCGCTGAAGATCGAACAAGGAGGCAAATCTTGCCAAACCCTTTGGGGTGGACGTCATGGGAGAAAATGGTCTTTCTGCTGACCTCTTCCTCGACCTTGAAAAAATACCCATTGCAGACCTTAGCTCTCCATTATTTTTTGCAGACCTCTATTTTTCACTTTGGTCAACCTTTGTATGTTGTTAGCCATTTGCTAGATTATTGCATAGTTTTGAATTGATTTTCATAAATATATTTTTCTGAGCATTTTTGGGGGTTGGCTTTCTAGAGAATTTATTGTATGATTAGAGGTTTTTTATTGCTTGAAGCTTGGATTTGGCGTGGCTAGAATTTGGACTGGATTGCTCTTCTTCAGATTTATTAACCATAACTAATATTTTCTAGGTTGGAGGAATTCTTCCTTTCATTTTTTTTATTGAAAAGAATGTTTGCATCGTGCCTGTGAAAAGATTGTTGCGAGGAAGTTTTGGGTTGTTGTGGGATTTGTTTTTATAGTTTTACAAATATGAATATATGTGAATGAATCATGGGATTAATGATATTTTATATTAGCTGAGGCTATTGTATGTTGTGTATTTTATTTATAGGGCATTGTCATGAATGGACTTATTTAAGTTTCCTCTGCATTGTCATGATACGACTGCGAATGTTTTGATAGTTCTTGGAGTTTTGCTTCTGCTTGTATCCTTGGTTGCAATCTAGTTGTGACTATTAATTCGATTTGGGAGGCTTAATGCCTTGTTTTACGACCCATAGATGGTATTCCTGTGTTTGTTGAGTAGTGAGCAATATCGTGATTATACCTTGTTTGATTATTGGCTTATTTGTTTTATTATCCCATTGGTTATACCTTTTATTTTACTTTTGATTGGGTCTTTGCATCATTTGATGAACTTATGTTTTTCACAAATTTTGGTAATTCTATATTCCCGCATTCTAAGTCTGAGATCAAATGCACTGACCCTCGTCATGAATGCGCTAAAACAATGAATGCACTAATCTTTCATGTATATGCACTAACATTTTATGTATATGCACCATTAATTTATGTGTATGCGCTGATCTTGGCAGTAAATGAGCTGCAAAAATTTGTAAAGGTGCTATTTTGTCACTCATAAGTGCTAGATTGTTCGACAAAGGCACTAAACTGCTATGTAAATGCGTTGTACTATTTTGTATATGTTATACTGCCCTGACTTTTGTATTTTGGTCATTTTGACTTTCTATGATGGTTTTTTTTTGAGTTTGTACCTTGTACCAGAGGCTATTTTTGGTACCCTTGTAATTTTTCAGAGTTGGATATTGTTCAGATTTGAATATATTATTGTGTTTTTAGCTCCGGTGAGATGAATTGTGCCTTGCCATTGAGGATTGTATTAATATGGCTTCAACAAGATGGTTATTCCTTTCTATGGAGGATTACTTTGTGATGGCTCCAACAAGATGATGTGTGCCTCGCTATAGAGTAATGCATTGATTTGAATGAGCAAGAGGATAATGTCTTGCTCTTGTAAATTGATTATTGTTGAGGCTCTTGGTTCATCATATGTCTTGGCCTATGGTATCTTTTCTATTGTTTTTTATTTGCATGTTTATGTCGATGTTATTTGTGGATATATATTTTTTGTTGATGTTATTGTTTGTAATTACCCTAAGGTCTTGGAACATGGTTAGGGGGAGTGGGCTTCCATGTGATGACCAAGGTCATGATAGAATAGGCTACCAAGAGGTTCCTTGTAAGGATGCTTGGAGTCTAGACCACCAAGAACACATTAGAGGTTTTCTTGATTTAAATAAGTGATAACCATAATAATTAATTAGATGGGTTGGGTAATTAGGATTCATCCAAACAAGATAACTTAATGGATTTTGGTGCCCCACCTCATAGCCCTTGAGTGGAGACTCAAGATGAGCATGGGAAGGTCGTGGAGACAACGTAACTGAACTCCCTTGATTCTCTCATAGGTTGAGATGGTTCCACATGTCTATCAGGGTGACAGGTGGAAATCTCATAGTGTCGGGTGGAGTTCTTGATGTATATATATGTTCCCTTCTATGTGAGGATAACAAGTGATGACACTCTTCCCTACATGTGTCCTTGTTCCTTATGCCATGATTATTGATGTGCCTTTGGGAGTTTTATGCTTTTGAACTAGCCATATGATGTGATTTGAGTTATTGCTAATGTGGTTGCTTTTTCGTTGTGGCAATTGTATTGTTGAGGTCTCTTTTGTTGTTAGGTGTCAGCTATGTCTAGAGTGTGTATGGGACCTTGTGTCATCTCCTTGCATAGGGGGTCGTTCCTTATAGTTCCACATGGTTGGGTGGTTTGATGCCTTCTTCCATTGGGATGTTCTTCATTGGATGCTCTTGTGTGTGGATGTGGATTATTATCTCTTCAACTAATGGTTGGAATTCTTGGAGCAAATTGATGTAATATGATTCATATAACATTTATGTTAGTAAGATATATGAGATAGTAGTATTTGTAGTTTGAGAACCATGTATCATGATGTAAGAGGATCTTGTATTCATATGTAATGTATAATGATGTAATAGATTGAGATTAAGGTACTAGTAATAGGATGTGATGTTGTGAATCTTATTGTCTCTATGTTGTATCTTGGCTATTGATCATTTGTGGAAATAATGTTTTGGATTCATAGTTAATGTAAAGATGTCATTGGACTAGTCTTAAATGGAAAAAGTATATGTTCTTAGTTGAAATTTAAGCTAATTCCCTTAATGTTTATATCTCTTGAATATGGTTATGCATTTAGTATTATGCTGATGTGAGTGGCTATTCCTACTAAAGAAAATGAATTAGCTATGTTGTAGGAGATGTTTAGTATTGGAAAATTGATGATATGTTAATGGATAAGGGAATGGGAATTAGTAACATTTGGATTGGTGCTCTTAAAATAAATCTAAAGGGTTTAATGGCATTTGTAATATAATTGAATGTGTTCATGGTAGTCAAACTAATGGAAGTTGTCTTATATAATTGTAAGAAGTAATAGTTAGAAATTTTAGTATGTATAGGATTATGGTAATAAACATGATTGCTATGTTCTTAGTGTTGCTTAAGTAATGGCGTTGAGATGCCCTAGGGAATAATAATTGACGAGCTGTATTTATTTCCGCTTGCGTAATGCATTCTTATGATTATGCTTTATGTTGAACTTGTGCATAAATAGTAGATGGTTGTTTAATGCATTTGAGTATTTTAGTTATATGTGTTGCATTAGTTGGTGATGTTTTAAAAAAAATATCTCTATTTGTTAGTTAAGTGGTTTATTTCTCTAGGGTATTTTGGCAGGCATTACAATCTAGGAGGATCTATTTAGGTGATGATGGTAAGTTAAAATATTACTAGAACTCTCATGTGTAGAGTAATTATATTAAATTTATGAATTGATCCTTGAGTGAGAGTATGAATTATCCTAGAAAAATTAAGATTATGGATCTAACCATTACAACCTATGATGTGAATGATAACAATTATTCAAACTAAAGTTGATCTCGATATGCCAGATTATAGAATGTTATGTACAAACACAAATATAATTAGAAATTATGTTCAAATCCCCTTGAGGAAGTATGGTTAATCTAGTTAAGAAAATGCTTAGAGAGATAAACTAGGGTTTATCTTTACGTGAATTCAACCTCTAGACAATTTAAAACTTAAACATGCAAAACATTAAATATACATTCAAGAGTTAATTTTTTCTGCTAAAAACTAATATTTTTGGAACAATATTAAATAGAAATCAAAAAATGAATATCTTTTATTTGTCTATAATATATTTATATTCTTCCTTTACATAATTTTTGTGACTTTTTTGCTGATTTTTTTGTCCAATCTTATTTTGCCTTGTCCTTTTGTTAATTCCCATTTATTTCTTTGTAAACTATGACATAATAATTCTTTCATAAAAAAATTACTCCAAAGTCTCTCAATAGAACTAATATGCGAAATCATCTTTCTATTTTTTATTTTTTATAAAACCACATATTTATATGCAATTACAAAACATAAAACAAAGGATTTTAGGTCAACTAGTTGGCCTTCAAAAGAAGGTTGGTTGTTAAAAAAATTATATAATTTATTTATTCGAGGGCCTTCGTTTGAAGGTCACCCATTATTCATGTTTTCAACACTAAAAAGGACATTTGAATGAAGGTCTTTGGCTAGGACTATCAACCATCCCTCTATAGATTTCCTCAAAATTTTCACTTTCAAAGATCGAGTTGAAGGTCCAAATGGAATCAAGTTGATAAATCAAGTTGTAGGATTGTAGCCCTTGAAACAAGTTTTCCAACAAGTATAATGTTAATATATTTTTGTTTTATTATGAATTTATTTTTATGTTTTATTGAACATAGGTTTTTCACCGAACATCTTCCCTATTCTGTACACATATGGAAAAATAGTAAATTACTGAAATAAATTCTAAAAATATCTATGCAAATTAGAGATTGATGTCCTTGTTCCAACCAAAAAAAAATTAAATTTTGATACATACAATAAAAGTTAAGTGTGGTGTCATACGCCTATGTGTAATTTATAATTGGTTTGACTTCAAAACTTAATTAAAAAAAATCAACAAAACATTATGAAACAAAATGCAACTGTTTGATATTGGTGTTACAAATTTATATTAAAAAAAAAACATAATTTTATCCTTCGTATAAAAAAGTTAATGCGATGTCATAAACGTCACATTTTTAAAATGTTGCTTACTATAAAAAATAAGTTATTCAAAGTTACCTAAATAATTATAATTTAGTTAAAAACTTTAAAAAATACATTTAGAATCTAAAAATAAAATCTTAGAAGTCGCTAGTTCACATCATCTTCAAATTCCTAATGGCTTAGCTGCTATAGGTGTCAACAAATGAAGATTTAGTTCAAAATGTTGATTTTAATGTAAAGTTTTGCCAAACCATTATTGTGGGATGACCCCTCTACCTCTCCCTCCCTCCTTCCCTCTCTACACCTCTCTATCTTACATTTCCCTCTCTACCTCTCCTCTTAAACTCTTCTTCCCTCCCTCTCTCCTTCCTTCGATGCTTATTATCTTCCCTCTCCCTCTCTCTACTTACCTCTCTCTCCCTCTTTGTTTCTCTCCTTCTCTTCTTAAACTCCTCTTCCCTCTCTCTACCTCCCTCCCTCTCTCCTCTCTTCAGTACTCACTACTCACTATCTTCCTTCTGCCTCTCTTTACCTACTTGTCTCTCACTCTTTGTTTATATTCCCCTATTAAAATTCTCAAAGAAGGCTATAATACATGCATTCTATAACATTCTCACATTATAACACAATTGCACATTATGACTTAAGAGTGACTACAAATAGGCTTGGTCACTAACAAGCTATAACACGTGTTATAATATGCTCACATTATATCTTCTATCAAACCAAAAAGTGGGGTGGCCACTTTTCCATCTTTTTACACTTATCCAACCAAGACTTAACATGGATTCAAACCTTCATTGAAGAAGCATAGAGAATCCTTCTTTATCTAGAATGATTAGGATTTAATATCCATATCATGTATTAATCAATATCCATGAAAGAAAACCCCAAACTTTTGAATATGTTAATGTAGATTAAAAGTGGAGAGATACAATACAATTAGAGTATGACACTCTAATAATGAATAAGTTAACATAGATAAAAAAAATGGAAGGATATGATACAATCAGAATATGACACTCTAATTAGGAACATGATCAAATATTACTCCCTTACCCTCTAAACAAAATATTATTGATTGTTGTTGATTATAGACAATTATTTAATGCAACTCAAATGATGAAATAGGAAAATATAAGGTAAAGTTAGTCATTAGAGGCTCTACTCAACAATATTGTTTAGATTATGATATTGAAATGTTTTTGCTTGCAATATAAATGAGTTCACTAAATTAGCATGCTTGTTGTCTTCATATCTCAAAATAGTTAGGAAGAACGATAGATTCATGCTAAAAATATATTTTTGAATGGTGATATCCAAGAAAAATAATATGCTCTTATTGGGAAAGGTGTGTTATATACCTTGCATAATAATTATTTTTTATTTTTTATTTATTTGTAGTGCATCTTAAGATGTGCATACCACATTAGTATTAACAATCCTAATACCACTTGGATGTTGTACATGGGACATCAACAAACTATTTTATGTGGAAAACATGTTAGGTAAATACATTTCATATATTTCATATTGGACGTCATGTTTTAGTAAGCACACAATTTTGAACTTATGGTTTATATAATATAATTTAGTGCTTTTGTGTAAGCCTGACTTGTAAAAGAAAACACATGGATAGTAGTATATAACAAACAACCAGATCATCTCAAGAAGGCTACAAATGTAATGATCAGGTCTTAAGGAAGGGTTGAAGTGAGATAAACAGATTCTATATGGGTGAACCCATATTACTATTTCTTAGTTGTGGAATAGGGAAAAAAGATGATTCCAAGAAGACCTTTGAATGAACATTGTCTTTGAATAAAGGAGCTTCCATCAAAGATGATGTCACCATGATATTTAAATGAAAGGGGAATTCAAACTAAGGCTGGAACCTTTAAATAAAGGCCTTTCTATTTTAAATATTTTATTTTATGAAATATTTCTTTTGTGATCTTCAAACAAAGGTAATACCTTTAGATGAAAGTACTTCATTCAAAGATCATTTCATAACCTCTAGTAGTTCATAGAGTTTACAAAAGAAATCTATGCTCTAAAGCAAGGGTTGGATCATGAAACAAAGTCAACATTATATGAAAATTTTACGATTGTAGGCCTTCAAGTAAGCTTTCCAAAACTTAAAAATTCTAAGATATCTATTTAATTATTATATTTATTTTGTATTTTCTACTAAAAGTAAATTATTTTCAACATTTTTTTTTATTATGTACAAAAATAATTATGCATTATGGAATAAGATATTCTAGATTATAATTAATTTGAATACAAAACTAATAATAAATAAAGTATGTAACAAAAAACTATAAAAAAGTATATATATACTATATATTTGTGTTAATGATCTATTTAAAAAAATGTGTTATGGAATACTTGTATTATTTTATACACGATAAAATGTAAAAACTATTAATAAATTTATAGAAAATGGAAATATGAGATGTATGAGTTATTTTCAATATTTCAATACTGGTGATTTGTGGTATTTTATGGATTATTGCTATGTACTGACACTTTACTTTATCTATGCAATGTGTAATTATATGTTGCGTGTCTGCGATTGTATTGGATGCAAGGGGACGATTTTCCTTCACTCACTTCGGTGAGACAGGGAACGTTGTGATTCTCCTTCATCGGTGTGTGTGTCATGTATTCTATATTTGTATACATGCATGTGTGATTCGATGATGTAGGATATTGCAGGTACAAGTACCGGGTAGGTACGGGGTATCGTCTCCACTTGGCTTCACAGGTCTGAGCGAACCTTATATGTCCGATGGGAGTGGAGGAGATAGTTGTTGACCCTAATTCTTACCCTCAGTCTACTCTTGTGAGTGTCGTCAGTCGATCGTCCGTTCCTTTTGTTCAGCCTTCGAGTCTTGTTGTGTGACTTTTTCAGAGTCTTCTTGTATTTTTCTCGATTTGCATGTCATAGTGGGTTCGATTATTTATTTAAGTTTAAGTCGTCATTTCATAGTTGGTATAAGCAAGTTATGCATTATTATGCCTTTGTGTTATGAACTTAGCTTATTGAGTTAATTTATTAGATTTAAATCAATGATTGTTTATTTTGGAAAAGTAACTATATTTAAATCAAATGGAAAAAGTAAAATGTATAAATTTACTTCTATTGCTTTTAGATTTAAAGAAAAATAAAAATAGAGTTAAATTATTGATTTTTACTTTTGTTAAAAAAGTTAATTAATTTCATTATGAGAGAAATGTATTTTTCAAGAAAAAAAGAAAAAAAAAGAAGAAATTCCCCAATTACTTTTGAAGAAAAATAGAAAAAGTCAATTTGTTTATTTAAATGTTTTCATGAGAAAAATATTTCAACCTAAAAAGCTTAGGTTAAGATATTTTCCCTATTTATCCCTAAAAGTATTTTTGAAAGAGGGAGGCTTGCTTTTGGAAGAGGATGCTTGTTTTGAAAGGGGAAATTTTGGAAAATTATTTGGAAGTAAGATTTTGATTTTGGTTTGGAATTCTGTTGAAGGATAGAAGCTCACATATTTCTTCTTGGAAGCTCCATAGGTTGGTTGATCTCTACTTGTTTACTTTAAAAATTCATGCTTCTTCCCCAATTTCTGGATGTTGTAGAGAGATTAATTAAATGATTGTAGTGTTATGGGTTTAGTTGCTATGAGATTTATGGAAAAATCTCAGTCCATTTTGTTATTAAAATGCAACTTCAATCTCTCCCTAAGTTACTTCATGAAAAAAAAAATTGTGGTTTAAATTCCATTCTTTCATTTTGTTTATGCAAGGAATTTGGTTCCTGGTAATTGTAGTTTTTTTTAACTTTGTGAAATTGGTAGAATCATGCTGGCAAAATTTTGCCAAGATGTTTCCCCTTATGTCTTCAATTGTTAAAAAAATAAATAAAAAAAAATCTCTCCCTGATAGTTTTCAAAATTGGGGAAAATTCTGAGTTTATTTATTCTTCTCCCATTCTTGTTTGGCAAAAAAAATCCAATTGGGGGATGGCAATCAATTTAGTTCCCAGCCAATTTGATTTTGGAATGGAATTGTTTGTTTTGTGAATTTAATTTTCATCTCTGTTTTTTTTCAGAGATTGTATTTGTTGTTGTCTCAAAGTGTGTTTTAACAGAGAATTTATCTTTGTCAATTCATGTTTCCATGAATTGAATTTTATTTTTTTTTTAATTTTTTTAAAAAAATTTAAAAAAAGAAATTGGCAGGGGGGAGGCAGTGCTTGCTACCCCATGGTAGCAATGCTACCGTATGGTAGCGCCTGCTACCATGAGGTAGCAGTGCTACCGTAAGGTAGCATTCACTACCTTTCGGTAGCAACAAGGCACCGTTAGAAACAAAACAAAAAACAAAAAAAACAACACCCCCCATATTACCCTGAATTTTACATTCGGCTTTATTATTATTATTATTATTATTATTATTATTTTTAAAGTTTTAAAAAAATATATAAATATTAATAAATAATAATTATAATATATATATATATATATATATTATTTTGGGTTATTTGTTTTATTTATATATTTTGGGGAAAATAAAAAGCTTTGGCAAAATTTTTGGAAATAAATGTGTTTTTTTTTAAATTAGATATTATATCTTTATATATCTTAATATAATATAATCATATAATATTATAGTCAATGAATATATATTATATTGAAATTATTTTATATTATTATATATATGTTTAAATTGGAATTAAATTTAGATTATGGTTATAGTCAATTCGGGTTAATTGTAAATTAATCATGATCTAATGATTGGGGGGTTAAATTTTAAATGTGGTTTCAATTAATTTTATTAGACATGTGACTTCATCGTTTCCTTATATTAATATAGATGTGATTTCGTTATTTCTGGAAATCTTTATTGCAAGTATTTTATGCTTTCGACTGCTTAAAGAAAAGATTGCCTGTTTTAGGATCTTGTGTTAATAGTAATTGCAGTCAAGTTTAAATTTCGTTGCAATTTTGGTGAGTTGTCATTATGTCGTATGATGTATACCCCCTTAGATAGGTGTCGTTGTTTTAACCCGGTGGATGTGAGCCATGGTGTGTTATGTTGCCAAATGGTCAATCCTGGGTTAGTGATTGTGGATCCTTCACCTGTGTTATGTCAGGATTATTTATGGCTGTCGGTTTCGCCATAGAGTTCTCATAGAGAGACCTTTCCTATTAGTGTCCTAGGAGAGAGAGTGGCTTTCGAGCGGGGGCTGCACCCGAAGTGGATGGCAAGATAACCCATCAGAAGTCAGATAATAAGTGATAACCTAATAATTGATTAGGGGGTGGGTAGTTATTAAATTAATTAAGATATTGTACCCCGCACACGGTTGAGTGCTTGAATAGGCTCAAGGTGTGTGGGAAGGCATGGAATGGAAAACCTAACACCTTGTCTTCACGAAAGGTTGGTAGGGTCCACATGATGCTTAGATGGAGCCTGGGGTTTGGGAGAGGTTACCAAGATAACCCAGGATGGGGGCCGGGACCTATGGAGACCTACCTAGGGTAACCATTTGAAGCCATGTGATGACACTCTCTCTTTAGGGTGCTAGTGTTTGTGAGTTGAGTCACTTGAGTTCTGCGGAGTCATGTGTACTGTCGTACTTGTCTTATTGCTTGCTTGAGGGTCTTCTGCTATCTCCTAGCATGGTGGGGTGGTTCCATTATGGGATGACATGGTCGGGTGGTAGTGCCACTTCCCATCGGATACATTTGTTCTTACCTTCATGCGAGGATTGGCTTCGTCGGTGTACCTTGGTTCGTGCTTCATGTATCAACTCATGTTCTTGATATTGTACCTTTGAGACCCGTGTGGTCATTGTATCAATAACTTTGTAACCTATGTGTAGACACCTAAAATTGTCATGTCTAATTAAATAAATATTTTATTTATTTAATTACTTTAGCTTAATTCTTCTATTAATTAAATAAATCTTTATTTATTTAATTAATTCATTTATCCTCTTCTAGCCTTATTTCTCATTTAAATAAATACAGTTATTTATTTAAATTATCCCTTTCCTAAATTAAATAAATATTTTATTTATTTAATTGCCCTACTTCTTCTATTAATTAAATAAATCTTTATTTATTTAATTAATTCATTAACCTTTTCTACACATGACACATGTCATTCATCTCTTATTTCCTACACTACCTACCCCTTTCATTATTTTGGTATTTCTTATACCTACCCTCTAATCCTAGCCGACCTCTCTTTTTACACCTCTCAATCTTAACCCTCCATTTTCTATTGTGTCTTCTATTTAAGGAGATGCTTTCTTCATTACCAGAACCCTAATGACTAATTTTGGAGGACTTGGCTACACTACGATCCTACTTGCAACCACATTCCGTTCTTTGTTGAGCTCTTGTGCATACAAAAATCTGAGAGCAAGCATATCAAACAAGATCAATGGAGATAGGAAGAATGGAGATCAAAAACCCTAGTGGACATGTGATGGTATAATCTTTGTGATTTTTTGAGTTATTTTGCATTGTCTTAGGTTATCTTCATATGTTATGGTGGATCTTTGTTCATTGTTAGGCTAGGGTTTGGTGGTTGAATCCATTTTAGTCTTTCAATATTGTTGTTTATTGCTATCCATTTTCACCATATACATTTTGGCACGCCCGGTGGGACTCTTGTCCCTTTGCATTTAACATTTTGTTGCAGATTTTGCATTTTTGAAGTTGCAGATCGGACGATTTCGACGACATTTTAGGTTTTTTTTTCGCGTCTGCGAGTGTTCGGATCGCGTTTTTGTATTTCAGAGGCGTCTGTGACATCTTTTATCGCGTCTGTGTTTCTGTCATTTTCTATTTTTGCAGGTTTCCGAAAGTCGCGTCTGTGATCCCGAATCGCGTCTGTGAACCCTCTGATCGCGTCTGAAGAATAAAAAGGCGTCTGTGTTCTGAAATCACGTCTGCGAATCACAGAGCCGCGTCTGTGTCGGATAGACGCGTCTGTGTCTGGTATAACAGCGTCTGTGCATTCTGTTTTGCAAAATTTATTTATTTATTTATTTTTTTTTTTTTTTCAAGTTTTTCGATTCGGGTTTTCGGATTTTGTACTTAGGGTTTCAGATCTGGTTTATTTTTGGCTAACCTTTGCAGATCTAGCTAACCTGGTTTGTGCAGCTTGCTTTGGAGGCAAATACGTTTTTGTTGAAGGCCCCTTTTCACAAAGTCTTTTTGGGTTTTCTTAAAATTTACCTAACTCGTGTGCTTGCAGGAAGGGGTTATCATTTGAAACAACCCAAACTACTAACAATTTTGTTGCAGGGCCTTAGCTAGGGTTTTGTAATTTTATTTGTGTGCCTTGTCTTCATAGCTTAGCAAACACTTCAATTGGTGCACTAAAATTGAACCATTGTCTTTTGTGTCTTGAGCAATAGGCTTTTTGTGTTTATTCTTTAGAGGGCCTGTCTTCCCGTGTGGTCATTAGGACTACTAGTGAGAAGAGAACGACCCAAGTGGTAACAAAAGAAAAGCCATCTTCTTCCAAGCCACTATAATCAAATGTATTCATGGTGAAAACTATGAATAACGTGTGCTGATTAGTTCATACCGACACTATGTCTCCCCATAAACCCGTTTGATCAAATTTATTTGATCATTTGTAGGGCGTAACCCCTACCGGCTGGGAGCCTTCTGTATTTACAGAGCTGAAAGTGCCGCATGTATGGCCACACGAGCGGATGCCCTTACTAGCACCTCATTGTTTTAGATGCCCAAATCCTTCTAGTTGTTGAGGCAGGAGGTCGGACCTCTGGTAGCGGCCCACACACATACGGTTCTTAGTAGAGATACAAAGTTCGCCATGGGGAGTTTTCATGGGGACTGATGCTTGGCTGACCCGAGAAGTGAGTGCCGAGGGTGGAGCCAGTGAGGTCAAGCATCTAAGTATCCGCTCTGAATAGCGTAGCCTCGGGGGTAAAACCCCATGTGGGATCAACAATTATTGTCCTGGCCAGCCATAAGAATTGTGCTTGACTTATGATAAACACTCAAACAATCAAGACAAAACAGCAAAACATTGTGTCTTTTGTGTCTTCAAGTGTATGCAAAAACTTTTTACATCAAACAACACACTTTTTGGAGTCTAAACAGTCTGCAAACATTGGGTCATCAACACTGTGTCCTCTTGTCACGAAAAACAGTCGAAAAATCAGATTTGGTCACAGCAAAACAAATTCACAGATAGGAAAGATTGCACTAAGGTTACAGAAACGCGTCTGTGTCTGTTAAAACCGCGTCTGTGTCTGATAAACGCGTCTGTGAAGTACAGAATAGCGTCTGTGTTTTTATCAGCGTCTGTGTCGAACAGAGACACGTCTGTGTCTGGAAATAGCGTCTGTGAAGTATACAGGCGCGTCTGTGTCCACAATTGCAAAAATCTGTCAGTCTTAGCAAACATCAACAGGAAATCTCAGAATCACGTTTGTGTCAAACAGAATAGCGTCTGTGTCTTAAAACCGCGTCTGTGAAGTATACAGAGGCGTCTGTGTCAGGATTTGAAAAAAGTCTAACAGTCAAGCAAACAAAGAAATCAGTTTCGGCACACTTGAGCTTCCTAGGTTATCTCTTCAGGTTCATCTAGCATTCAGCCTGTTCTAAGGTCTTACACAGTCCATCATTGCTTCATACCTCATACTTGAGTCAAAAAGTCACTTGCTTGTCCTCACTATACTTTGTCAACACACTACATACTACAACACTTTGCTAAGTGATCCCTCATCAAGGTTTCTTACCTTTGGGTCTCATTTGGTCTTACTTAGAGTCAAGGTCAGCTTACCTCATCAAGAGAAACTATCCTCTCTTTGGAAGTCACACCTACTCTACAACATACATACTTGGTCTTACACTTTGGACATTGCAAGTAAACTTCAGATTCATTTACACTCCATACAACTCTTGGTCTTACATACCCTTGTCATTTTCGTCTAAGTCTCTCACATATTGGTCTAACACCTAGTTCATGGTTGAAACCCGTCTTCAAAAATCTAGGAGAAAAGCTAAAGAAGCTCAAGGACCCGTAAACATGAGTTCTTATGAGTATGACAATGATGTCTTCTACAATCCTGAGCACACTACATTACCAGACATGAATGTTTATAGACACAATTCAAATATGGAAAGCGCAAACGCTATACACAACGCTACACACAATGATAATGTGGACAATTCTTCAATACTATCAGCAGACATACAAGAATCTATAATGGATCCTCAATTCAATAGATTGGTTGAAGAGATAATGAGGAGGGATCGTCAATACTTTCTAAACATGATGGCACAAAGTGGAGCTAAGATACCACATGATTTTGACTTATCTCAACTTATGGAAAGTAGACCTTCACAACAAACTCAACCAAATAGTGGAGGACCAAATAATATGATGCCGGAGTCACCATCAGTTTTGCTTCAGAAACCAGCAATCCCACATACACAAGCTCAAATGCACGATACTTACACTCAAAGACCATCATGGAGGCCTTATGTTCAAACACATGCTCAAGATATGGGTCAACCAAGACAAATGGATACTCAAGGACTTCCTCAAAATTTTGACACAAGAAGACCTCATGCCAAAATTGGGGGCAACACAATGGAAAATGAAAGGCCCATTGAATATGGTTTATATACACAAAACAGATATGGGGTTCCTCAACAAGAAATTATGCCAAGTGCTCCATACATGTCGCAACAATATAGACCTCCATATGGACATGTCTACGATCAGTATCATCCATACATGCAACAAGCTCCTCCTCAAATGGGTGTTTCAAACATGGGATATGCTACAAGAAATCCATCTCCTCCCAAAAATAATTTGGAGCAACAAATTAGAGATCTACAAAAGAAAGTGGAAGACATGGGCACATCAAAACCCACATATACTATGAGAGATATATGCCCTTATCCCTTTGATAAGAGCATTCCAATGCCTCCGTTTCCTCCGCACTTTGCAACACCGAAATTTGACAAATATAGAGGGAGAGGAGATCCCAAGGCACACATAAGACAATTCTTCACAGCTTGCATTGAGGTAGCGGCAGAAGAAACATACTTAATGAGGTTGTTCCCACAGAGCTTAGGAGATCAAGCGATGGAATGGTTTTCTCAATTACCTCCTGGTATTAAGTCATGGGGTGACTTGGCAGAGGCATTCATTCAACATTTCTCTTACAACATTGAAACAGATGTCTCAGTTACTACCTTGTGCAATACGAAACAAAAAGAAGGAGAATCTTTTGCGTCATTTTTGCAAAGATGGAGGAACTTAGCTAGCAGATGCTCTTGTGAAATCCCGCAAAAACAAATGGTGGAAATGTTCACACAAAATGTTAACAAGGCTATTGGTTATGATCTCAGAAAAGCTTGTTTGTCTACATTCAAGGATGTCATTGAAAAGGGCCTAGCAACAGAAAGAGTCTTAATTGAACAAGGAGTTATCAAACTATTCAAAGAAAACAAAGAGGACTTTAAGGGAAAAGACAAACCAAAGTTTTGGAACAAGAACAAGAACACAGTTAATGATGGTGTTGTTGATGCCAATACAGTGAGACCAAAGTTCATCTTTTCTGGATCAAATTCTACCAACAATCAAGTGAACAATCAAACAGCTTCCAAACCACGAAGGAAGTACACTCCATTGGGAGAACCACTTGAATCAGTATTCAAAAAGCTTGTAGCAAACAAAGTGATCACGGTCCCAGATTTTCCTCCATATGAACCAAAGGTAAAACCGAATTGGTGGAATGATGATGAATATTGTGAATTTCATAAGAGCAAGGGTCACAAGACAAGTAATTGCCATCGATTGAAAAACATTGTACAAGATCTCATTGACAGAGGAGATATTGAGATTGAGGGACATTCATCTAACCAAGAGCATGAGGTGTTTAAGGAACCATTCCCAAAACATGACAAGGGAAAAGGCAAAGTCACAGATGATCAAGCCAATTACACCAGAACATCTTACAATTATGATTCCACTATTAATCACATCTCAATGGACAATCATATTTCTACCATTACTATCAAAAATAAAAATCCTGAGAATCCTCCTCAGCGACCTAAAATTGTCCTAAAAGGTGTGGGATCTTCATCCGAAGCTACCTCTGAATGTCATGTTACAACCCGTCGAGGTAAGATCACATTGCCAGGAACCTCTTCTAAGAATACCAATCTTCCGTCGACTAAGCCTGAGTACGATCTTGTAGAGCAATTAGGGAAAACACCCGCACTCATCTCTATTCTTGAGCTCTTACGTATATCTCCTGCACATAAAGCTGTCCTTGACAAAACCTTGAGAGATACTGCTGTCCCTACGGATCTAAACGTGGATCAGTTTCAAGCCATGGTGGGATACCTATCCGTTCCACACTCCCTCACATTTACAGAAGCCGATGACGCCTCCATAAGTCAGCCTCACAATGCACCTCTACATATTGAAGCCTTCATACATAAACACCGAATAAAACGAGTCCTGATAGATGGAGGAGCAGGTCTTAATATTTGTACATTGAGCACCATCAGACAATTGGGATATTCTGACAAAGCTGTGAATGCTACAAACCAAATCACTATTAAGGCTTATGATGATGAAGAGCGCTCGTCCAAGGGCACGGTCATCTTACCACTCAGAATAGGGCCAGTAACAAAGGACGTGATTTGTCAAGTCCTGGATCTAGACCTCACGTATAACATATTGCTAGGACGTCCATGGATTCATGAAATGAGAGCGGTCCCATCAACATACCATCAGTGCATAAAATTTCCTCATAATGGAGTCGAGGTAACGGTCAATGGTGATCCAAATCCATTCATATATTGCAATAACTTGAGATCACATACTGAGATTATCATTCCCAGCAATCGTGAGGCTACTCCTTCTTCAGCATATATTGATCCTGAGTCATTAAAGCCCTCGACATCCAAACAAGGTGAACTTAGAGCCAAGTTTCAAGACAAAGGCATGGGAGAATACACTCTGAATCAAACAATGTTCTTACGACAAGTCATGAACTCCCCCAAGGAATATGGGCGACCACATCCAAATAAGCAAATCTCCATCATGCTCCTCAAATGGGATCCTACCGTCTTTCAAAAATGGGGCGAACTAGAGGAAGAAAGTTTATATAAAATGCTATATAAGGACGCTGGAGATGATACACATGATCAAATTATAATACCCTGTGAAAACTATGGTAAAGGTTTCAAAATTCTGCAGAGATTCGGGTATGATGGAAAAAGTCCTCTCGGACTACGCAAAGAAGGTGTCATGGAGCCTCTACAAACTGAGCTAACTACAAGAAGGGAACGCTCTAAGGGGCTTGGTTTTCTAAACCCCAAGATTCAACACAAGAAAACAAAACAGATATGGCGAGTCAAAGTGGCTGAAGTTCAACAAGAGGATAATTATTCCACAGACTCCAATAAGTGGGAATGGGGTTCAGACAAATCCTCCAGCGATTATGAACTTAATGAGACATTTAGAGAGCCAGATGAACCTACAGAGGAGGAGGAGTTTTACAAGAAATTCAGAGTTGGTCAAGAACCGACCCATAAGGATCCCGCACAAGCTTCGTTTCAGGGCCCTAGGTCAGGATCACATAGGATGAGGACACCTGTCCCTGAGGGTGCTACTAGTGATGATAATTTGGACTCACTCACGATCGACACTGATGAGGAGAGTGCCATTGACGACCTCGATGACTACCTTGACATACCTGAATATAACCACATCTTCACTATTAGCCTTGCGGATTCTAAAAACACTAAAGACCTTCCCCTCGTTCACCCCCAACTCATTGACTGGGATCAGGATGGACCACCACAGATCGATACATTTCAAAATGACGAAGCTATCGTGGATTATCTTGGCATTCGCGATGATCTTCCTCTTGGAGACCATAAAGCAGGATACGCCATAGAGCTAAATAACATGGCATACTTTGGTGAGGGTGTCGGGCCTTCTAGTCGCAAAAATGTGAAAATAAAGACAAAACAAGGGTCTTACGGCGAAAACCACACTGTGGCGCTCTCTGACTCTAAAAAAGTAAAAAGAAAGGACGTATCTGAGGGTGAAAACCTCTCTGAGGCGCCCGAAGATGGAAGGCTTGACATTCTCCCAACATCATACGAGGAAAAATCATCCATGTTGGTAGAGGAGACTATAAAGACAAACATTGGTACAGCCGAGGTTCCACACAACATATTTTTGGCTCAATCATTGACAGAGGCCGAGAAAGCAAGGTTCATAAGCTTCTTTAAGGCACGACAAGTCAACTTCACATGGTCTTATGCTGATATGCCTGGACTAGACCCCGACTTAGTAATGCATCATTTAACAGTCAAACCGGGGGCAAAACCAGTAAAACAGAAATTGAGAAAAATGCATCCACAGGTGGCATTATTAGTCAAGGCAGAGCTGGAGAAATTACTAGATGTCGGATTCATACGCCCAATTGATTATCCTGAATGGATTTCCAACTTAGTGCCTGTTAGCAAACCAGATCGCAGCATCCGAATATGTACAGACTTCAGGGATATCAACAAGGCTTGTCCGAAGGATGATTTCCCATTACCAAACATTGATTTAATTGTTGATCTCACAGCAGGCCATGAGATGTTATCTTTAATGGACGGATTCTCTGGATATAATCAGATCAGGATTGCACCTGAAGATCAACATAAAACATCATTCACTTGTCCATGGGGAACCTTCTGCTGGAATGTCATGCCCTTTGGGCTGAAAAATGCAGGTGCCACGTATCAACGAGCCATGACGACTATCTTCCATGATCTCATGCATGTAAAGGTGGAAGATTATGTCGATGACCTTTTGGTTAAATCAATAGACAGAAATACACACTTGGACATACTTTCAGTTGCTTTTGATAGGCTGGAAAAATACAAGGTAAGATTAAATCCAAAGAAATGTGTCTTTGGAGTAACCTCCGGGAAGCTCCTAGGATTCATTGTGTCTAAAAGAGGAATAGAAGCAGATCCAGCAAAAGTCAAGGCTATCTTGGACATGCCGCCACCCAAGAATATCAGTCAACTTTGGTCTTTACAAGGGAGACTCCAGTCCATACGAAGATTCATAGCACAACTTGCAGATAAGTGTAATCCTTTCCAGCACCTGCTACACAAAAACATTAAGTTCAAATGGGACGAGAACTGTCAACAGGCTTTTCAGGCACTTAAAGACTATCTTTTGAACCCGCCAGTTTTGATGCCACCAATTCCGAATCAACCATTGCTACTTTACATATCAGCTACTCCAACAGCACTGGGGGCACTACTAGCACAGCAAATACCTGACGGCAAGGAAAAAGCAGTCTACTATATCAGTCGCACATTGGTGGGATATGAGCTCAACTACACACCAATTGAGCGTGCATGTCTCGCTGTGGTCTTCGCTTCACAAAAGTTACGACATTATATGCTCACTCACAAGACCAAGTTGATTGCCAGAATTGATCCACTAAAATATCTGCTCAACAAAGCTACACTTACTGGGCGACTGGCCAAGTGGGTAATGATTTTGAGTGAATTCGACATTGAATACGTGGACAGAAAAGCAATCAAAGGACAAGCCATTGCAGATCAACTGGCAGATGCTCCCATGATAGATGATGTTCCTCTACAGTCAGAATTTCCAGATGAGTCCATTCTAACAATATCACCTGCAAAGCCATGGCAACTATACTTTGATGGCTCATACACACAGCACGGGGCAGGAGCGGGTATACTCTTTATAACTCCCCAAGGCGATTCTATACCAAAGTCATACCGCTTATCATTTCCTTGCACCAACAATATAGCAGAATACGAGGCATTAACAACAGGGTTAAGAATTGCAGTTCAGTGGAAGATCCAGGAACTTCGTGTTTTTGGCGATTCTCAACTTGTCATCCGTCAAGCAACTGATGATTATCAAACAAAAGATGAAAAGCTAATGCCTTACAAACAACTGGTAGATGATCTGAAACAACACTTTGCAAAGATAGAGTTCGAGCAGATACCAAGAGAACAGAATCGCGCTGCTGATGCCATGGCTACAATTGCTTCACTCATTGACCTACCACAAAATGAGACCTGTTATGAGTTCCTGGTTGACAACCTGCTGATTCCGTCATATGAGATCACTCTCACGGAAATGATATGTGTTGTTGGTCCTGAATCCCAGTTATATGGTTCCATATTCACATACCTTCGCGATAACATTTTACCTCCCGATTTATCGAACAACCAACGTCGCACTTTCATCCGCCAATCCTCCCGATACGTTATCCTAGCTGATATCCTATACCGACGAGGTCTAGATGGCACCCTCCTTAGATTTTTAGAGAGTGACGAAGCTCAGATTGCGTTACGAGAAGTGCACGAAGGGATATGTGGTCCGCATACTAGTGGTCCTACCTTGGCCAAGAAACTCATCAGGACTGGATACTACTGGCCTACTATGGAAAAAGATGCATATCAGTTTGTCAAGAGGTGTAAGCAGTGTCAAATTCATGGAGACCTCATACACGCACCAGCACAAGAACTACAGCCACTTGCATCTCCTTGGCCCTTTTGTCAGTGGGGACTCGATCTCATAGGCAAGATTCACCCTCCTTCTTCCAACGGACATAAATTCATTATCACAGCCACAGAGTATTTCACAAAGTGGATTGAAGCTGTGCCTCTCACGCAAGTTACTGGGAAACAAATCGCTACTTTCATCCTGAACTACATCATTTGCCGATACGGGATTCCTACTTCCATTATTACCGACAACGGGCGTCCTTTCAAGAATCAGGATGTTCGTGAACTCTGTGAGCGATTCCATATCTCTCATCGTTTCTCCACACCATATTACCCCCAAGGTAATGGCCAAGCTGAGGCGTCTAACAAAACAATTCTCAAAATACTTAAAAAGACAGTCGACGACGCTGGCCGTAACTGGCATGTCCAACTCAATCCCGCACTTTGGGCCTATCGTACCAGTGTCCGCACACCTACAGGAGCTACACCTTACTCACTTGTCTATGGTGCTGAAGCCATCTTGCCTATTGAGGTCGAGTTACCTTCTTTACGGGTCTCCTTGAGAAACATAATCAACGATGAAGACTACAGGGTCTCTCGCTTACAAGAACTAGAACTGTTGGAGGAACGACGACACACTGCTTTTAATCATCTCAAGGCTTACCAACAACGAATGAGTCGCAGTTATAATCACAAGGTCAAGCCTCGCACATTTGAGGTAGGTGACTTAGTCCTCAGAGAGAACCCCAAGAATCAGCAAGATAGAGAAAAGAAGGGCAAATTTGAACCCAACTGGCTTGGTCCTTACATCATCACAGCAGCATATGGATCTGGGGCATATCAGCTCTCAACTACAGAAGGTGAATCTTTGGAGGATCCTATCAACAGCATGCACCTTCGCAGGTTCTACACATAAGCTCTTTTTGAGTATCCTAATGCAAAAATACAAAAAAAATCAAAAAAATTCAAAAATACAAAAAAAATTATAAAACAAAAAAATTGTTACTTGGTGAAAACCTGGCAAACAGGCGCCTTGTGACAACAAAAAAATTGCAAAATCCAAAAAAGTAAAGAGAAATAATTTCGTCCAACGGTGAAAACCACTTCGGTGGCGCCCTGGGCAAGTACCATGGTGAAAACTGGGTCACCAGCGCCATGCGTAGGGACTTTGCTCCTCCCTCTTTCAGGATTCCCTTTCATTCTTTCACTTCGCACACAATCACGACCAATTCACCCACAATAAACTTACCCATTCCCATCATGGCTTGTTATTGATCTACCCGAGATTGGTTAGCCATTCATAATAAACCCTCCCTTTTCACTCTCTTTCCATCCATAATAAATCAGATCCTATCTGTGACTACGGCCAATTCCTGCGTCTAGTAATGGGTGTGGAACTGAGAACATCACATGTTTCGAGGAATACAGTTTCTTTCAGCTCTCTTCAGTCTATCCGCGCACAATTCGCAATAAAGCAACATTTTGCATCGCAGATCCGCAATAAAGTTCCATCTTCTCCACAATAAGGTATCAGTTTCATGGATTCAGTCAGTTTCCAAGGAAACACAGCAGCAACAATGGGCTTCAACAAAATCAAATCTTTTAACAGACTCAGACAACATATGGTTCAGTGCTATCTATCCTTTTTGTGAAAGTGAACATTGTGACCACAATCAAAATTTGACTTAAACAAGTGACAAGAGACACAAACTTGAGGACTACAGTGGATGTGGGTGTCGAGTCTTGGTTTTCTTTTGGTTTCATCTTTTTGGTGACATGTCTTTTAGCTTTTCCGGGATGTCTTTGACTAGAGATTCTATCTCCAGGATGTCTTTGACTAGAAAGGCGAGGATGGGGTATCGTCACTTATTTGCATTTGCTGTCTGTGGATTGTCTTTTAGTAATACTATGACTTGTCCAAGGATATGAGGACACTGTGAGTCTAGTGTGAACTGGGGCATTCCTTGTTTGTGACTGTCTTATCTCCATGCAAACAGGTACAATGACTTTCTGGGCCGAACATATGCCTCGATTGTCATAACCTATTCTGCCATAATAAAGCTCAATGATGATAACGCACAAGAAGCTCTTTCACGTTCATATCTTCTGTCTTCCATCCCCCTTTCTTGATTGACTTCCATTGTCCTTCTCGAGTCCGCGTAGCCCGCTATCACATGACTGAGTATAATGACACACCAAAAACATGTGCATTTCATATAGTTGCACCTGCATCACCACATATAAGCATTTCATACATATAGATATTATAATGGCATCACATCCTGCATACAACACATGTTAGCACATCTCACATTTTCATTATATAAATAATCATTTGCATCACATACATTTTCATTTGCATCATGCATCACATATACAACATAAAAGAACAAAAATATATGGCCTTGCATCATATAAGCATCCATATCATAAAACATGCATCACATAAGAACATCTCATCACACAAGGTACACATGCATATAGCTGCCGCAAAAGATGAATCATCTCATATATATAATCAATCAAATGTGTCATAATACAATGATGTCAAAAGAATCATATGGCTACAAAAGAATCACCCGCAGGTGTCTACAATACAACAATGATACATCTACTGATACAATGGGAGCCCACTATAGCTATGAAGAACTCCCTCCCTCGGAGCCACCTCGCCTCGACGGAGTCTGAGCTGTAGATGGCCCTGCCCCTGGATCCCCCTGTCCCTCTGGTGGTGGTGGAGGCCCCATAACCCCACCGCTGGATGCCTGTCTCCTGCGGCTCCCTCCCGTAGCCGTCGCTGTGCGCGACGACCTCTGGAAGCTCCTAGCCCGCTGCTCTGCTGGCACGGCTGCATAATATAGATCCCTCCAGTAGGCGATCTCCTCTCCCGCTCGCAAAACATAGGCGTAGCCTGCCCCTGCATCCTCTGCTGCCCGCCTACCTGCCCTCAGAGCTGTCTCGGCCTCGGTATATCTCTGGATGGCCTGATCCCTCTCCCGCTCTGTGTCTCGGACCCTGATCCTGAGGTGGTTCCTCTCTCGAACCAAATCCTCAATCTCATCTGCCTGGCCCTGGCAGATCTCCCGCAGCCTCACCACCTCATCCTCCTCGGAGTCTCCGCTCTCCGCCCCTGCCTGTGGCTCCTCCTCTACAGGTGCCTGTCCCTGTGCCTCTGCCTGCACCTGTCCCTGTGCCTGTATAGGTACCTGTGGCTGTACCTGTCTCTGTCCCTCTGGCTGTACCTGTCTCTGTCCCTCTCTGGGACCCTGTGCTGCTGGCACCTGTAGGGGCAGTCCACCCCGTCCTCTCACCACTGGAGCTGCTCTCTCCTGACCTCCCTCCCTCCGAGGTGCTACCCGTCTCTCTCCCACCACTCCCCTCCGCCTCCGCCGGCCCCTACCTGCATCCCCTCCTCCCTCATCATCATCTCCTCCACCCTCTCCATCCACTGGCTCTGCCGGATCTGTCAACCTCGGAAATGGATGCTCTGCCCAGTACGCAGAGTACTCTGCGTCCATCCCTGCATCATCTACCTCTGGCCACATGTCCCATGGCATCGGCATCATCTCTGCTAGCTGCATCACTGCCTGATCATAAGATAGCAGTGGGCCAAACTGCACCTGATCTCTAACAGTACGGGCATACATACCCGAGCCTCGGGGCATCCTCTGAATCCGGCCATACTGCCTGCATACCCTATCCACCAGCTGTCTCTCTAATATATAGGGCGTCCGTCCAATCAGGTACCTGCTCCGGAAGGTGTAGGGTAGCTCCAGTGCATCGTCACCCCACTCCTCGCACCCCAGGTACGGCCTCCAGATCACCATATCAATGTCATCAATGACTCTCCTCCAGTGCTCCAATCTCCCAATCCGAGGCTGGGATGTGATCATGGCATACAAATGAACAAAACTCTGTCCCTGTCCTCTGCCTCTGAAATGAATCGGCCTCGTCACTGGAAGGTGCTCATAGGCCCACACCTGCAATAGAGTCACACCGCAGCCCAGCCCCACTGATCCGTGGTATACAAACTGATGCAGCTCATAGTACAAATGTGCTAGGACACATGGCCCCCATGCATACCTAGTGTGCTCTGCCATCAGCGTCTCCAAGGCCCCTCCCCAGCCCACTGCCAATCCTCGTGTGGCCCTGTCTGGACACAGGTATCCACTGATAACTCCCCCAATAACTGCCGGCAATGCCAATCCTGTGGCAGTCATGGTGTCCCAGGCTACATGCCCTGCTCTCATCTCCAACTCAGGATCCTGAAAAACCCGTCTCAAGGCCTCCCTGTCACCGTCACGGTCGTAGGGGATCAACTCTCCATCAATAGGGACATGTAATATCCTGTATACATCCTCCAGTGTCACTGTCATCTCACCCATCGGCAGGTGAAACGTGCATGTCTCTGAGTGCCATCTCTCGGCCAATGCAGTCAGCAACCCCATGTTTGCCCGAAACTCAGGCACATAGAGCATATATGTGAGACCCATCTCCTCAATGGAAATCATGTCCTGGATGGACAACTCTGGACGCAGTCTCTGAGTCGATGGGAATCTCTCCCGTGACTCCAACATCGGCAAATACTCCTGCAGTCAAGCAAATCAATCTTGTCAGTTATCGTGGCATTCACTGTTTATCACAAAATGCTACTCGCTACCCAAATGCATATGGCTATCTACCCTAGTGACACTCACTGTTCATCACAAAGTGTTGCTATTTATCCTAGTAGTGCTCACTGTTCATCACAAAGTACTACGTGTGTGACATTCCCTGTTCATCACAAAGTGTCACTCACATTCGCACTCCCTGTTCATCACAAAGTGCTGCATATCCTGGTGCTCCCTGTTCATCACAAAGTGCCTTGATCTATCCTAATCTTCCTAGAGGACCTGCTTGAGTGTATCCTCTCAGCAGCTTATCCAATCGACAGCGTATGTTCATCACAGAACTGCCGATTTGACCTTAAGGACTAAAACTATGCATTTAAACACATAAACACACTTTTTCAACACACACGCGCTTTTAACTCATAAACGCGCTTATAGACTGCATAAACGCGCCTCTGCAACACAGACGCGCTTTCTAAACACAAACGTGCCTATGCCAGACATAAACGCGACCAGGGAACACAGACGTCCCTGCATGACATAAACGCTATTCAAAAGCACAGACGCTACTACATTTCACAAACGCGTCCGCATTCAACACAAACGCGGTTCCAGGCACAGACGCGCCTGGACCCGACACAGACGCGCCTGTTGGACACAGACGCGCCTGGCGCTGACACAGACGCGGTTGCGCGTTTTTGCACTTTTAAACTACCCTATTTCTAGCGCATTTATTGCTCCTAAACATGCATTAATGACAAAACTTGAAATGCGTGAAAGTACGAGGAGGTTTTCGGGTACTTACTGGCTCTCCTGCATCGACTGGTCGCTGGAATCGGCGGACACGATCGAATCTATGAACGAATGCCATCGCTGCTGACTGCTGCTGCTCTTTTCTCGCTCTGCACTGTGATCTCGTAAGGGTGTGAATGACAATGAGGATGTCTTTTGCCCGTGGTTTATCTTATAGCCTACCCTAGCCCTGCCCTTCATTTTCCCGAGTCAGTATTCTTCATCCTGTGATTTTGTCACATTATCCAATCAGCCCATTCTTTCCCATCTTTCTTATCGCGAGATTGTCTGCAATCTTTCCAGACTTTTTCATCCAATCTCTCGAGGGGGCATATCATTCCCATCCTGGGGCAACTCTGTATCAGTTCAGCTTATCTTCTTTGAAACAACGCGACAAGCCGCATTGTCTCAAAGAGGGGCAAAATGTAGACACCTAAAATTGTCATGTCTAATTAAATAAATATTTTATTTATTTAATTACTTTAGCTTAATTCTTCTATTAATTAAATAAATCTTTATTTATTTAATTAATTCATTTATCCTCTTCTAGCCTTATTTCTCATTTAAATAAATACAGTTATTTATTTAAATTATCCCTTTCCTAAATTAAATAAATATTTTATTTATTTAATTGCCCTACTTCTTCTATTAATTAAATAAATCTTTATTTATTTAATTAATTCATTAACCTTTTCTACACATGACACATGTCATTCATCTCTTATTTCCTACACTACCTACCCCTTTCATTATTTTGGTATTTCTTATACCTACCCTCTAATCCTAGCCGACCTCTCTTTTTACACCTCTCAATCTTAACCCTCCATTTTCTATTGTGTCTTCTATTTAAGGAGATGCTTTCTTCATTACCAGAACCCTAATGACTAATTTTGGAGGACTTGGCTACACTACGATCCTACTTGCAACCACATTCCGTTCTTTGTTGAGCTCTTGTGCATACAAAAATCTGAGAGCAAGCATATCAAACAAGATCAATGGAGATAGGAAGAATGGAGATCAAAAACCCTAGTGGACATGTGATGGTATAATCTTTGTGATTTTTTGAGTTATTTTGCATTGTCTTAGGTTATCTTCATATGTTATGGTGGATCTTTGTTCATTGTTAGGCTAGGGTTTGGTGGTTGAATCCATTTTAGTCTTTCAATATTGTTGTTTATTGCTATCCATTTTCACCATATACACTATGTACTTTATTTGTTCTATTGAAGCCATGTAAATTATGGATTGTTGTAATTTGAAATTCAATGAAATGTATGTTATTTTAGTTATCCTTCATCTTTTGTGTAAATGAATCATTGGAAGTAAATATGTTGTAACTCTTTAAACCTATCTAATTGGAAATCAGTTTATGAGTTTTGAGTTAATTAATCGTAATTGTTTTTCCCTAATTTAGATGGATAATTGGATTAACTTTGTGATGAAGTTTTATTTCGAAGTAATCTTCGTTGGTAACCCTTTAGGATGTCATTGTTAGACTTCCGTTTGTGTTATTATATGCGCAATGTTATAATGAATGCACTTAATCTTAAAAAAAATAAAAATTGTCGTACCCTTTAGTTGCCTTGTAGTGTGGTTTTCCTTTAGGGTTTCTAGCGGGGCATTACAATATTATTAACAAATTTTTAATATTATCCTCATATTATAATCAAATTTTCAAATATGAAGATGTGTGAAGGTTTTATATTTGCATGGTTGAACATTGAAATTTATTTGCAGATTTTATTGCCCCGTATAAAAATTAGATCTAGCATTTGTTCTGATCTACATAGCGAAATTGAAGAAGCAACCTCCTTTAAAGAAGCATATTGAAAGCCCGAGTTTGACATTTGTGTCTCAGGGTTTTGTTACAACAACCAACAAAAATCTGTGTGTTATGAGGGCATCATTTATATTTAAAGATTGAAGGGCAAAGGTAGAAGTTTGCAGGCGGCATGTGAAGTTTGTTGCTATAGAAAAATATTAGTTGGAAGTACATTGGGTTTGGCAGAAAGGTGGCATCACTAGCAATTGCATTTTAGTGTGCAATGTCAAAGAGGTGTGCAAGGTCAACTAGGAAAAAATGTGATCTATTTTTTGCAATAGTGAGAGAGGAAGATAAGGATAGAAATTAGGAGAGATTTGGGGAGAAGAATGAGAGAGAGAGGGGGTAAGAAAATAGAGATAGAGAGGAAGATAGATGGTGATGGAGAAGGAAAAGAAGAGGGATATGGAGAAGAGAGAGAGGGCAGGAGTGGGGGGGATGGGGGGAAATGATATATATAGAGATAGAGAGAGGGATAGGTAAAGGGGTAGAGAGATATAATGTGTGTGTGTGTGTGTGTGTGTGTGTGTGTGTGTGTGTGTGTGTGTGTGTGTGAGAGAGAGAGAGAGAGAGAGAGAGAGAGAGAGAGAGAGGAAAAGGAGGGAGAGATAAATAAGATGGGGAGAGAGTGAAAGTGACAAGTATATGAGGGAGAGAGAAGAAGGGAGAAAGGGATAGAGAAATAAAGTGATAGAGACAAGTAATAGAGAGGTATAGAGAGGGACAAAGATAGAGAGGGGGAAATATAGGAAGTTATAAATAGAGATAGAGATAAAGATAAGAAGGGAGAAACATGGATTGTATGTGGAGAGAGAGGCGGGGAGGAATAGAAAGAGGGATGAATAATAATAGAAAGGATATATATATATATATATATATATATATATATATATATATATATATATATATATATATATATATATATACATAACTTGGGAAATATAGAGGGTGTGATGGAAGGAAAGGGGAACAGGGAGAAATAGAGATAGAAAAAGGGAAATAATGAGAGAAGGTGAAGGAGAGATAGATAGAGAGAGAGAGAGGGGGGGGGGTCTTAAAGATCAATAATTATATATTTAATCATACATTTTTTGTATAATAATTTTCCTTATTATTATATAAAAAAATAAATTATTAAAAATAAACATACTATATTATATAATTAATTAGCAGTGTACACAATCTCCTCTTACATGTGTTATGGTAGATATTTCAAAAAAATTACTTTAATTTAATGGCAAGAATCCTCAAATACAGCTATTGAATTTATGCACATCCAAAATGATATTTGAGAATGTGAGATATTATTAATTTCTCAATATCTTATAATTTTTTTAGATTAACATATATAGCATCTTATATTTCATCTTTTAATTTAGATTGCATGTTTGAGGTCTATTTTATTATATAGATGAAAATGAAAATTCAAAACATAATTATTTTACAATAATTAAAATTTTAATCAAATAAATAATCATAAACTACATTAATGAACTAATAATTTTTTATTGTTATATGTAATTTCACAAATAGATATAAATAATTAAAATAAATTTTAAATTTAAATCTAATTAAAATAAAAATAGAATAAACTAAATACAAAATCTAAATTTATAAAAATTAATTATAATTATAATTATAATTAAAAAATAAACTAATAAACATATTCAAATTAAATAAGAAAAAAGTTTATTTTTAAAAAAAGTTAATAATAATGTTGTTTAAATATATTGTAAAAATTATATATTATTAATAAAATATATCAAGTGGCGTTGCCACCTTGCCAACAATAAATAAAAAATGTTGTTTATATTATGGTTGTTAGTCATATTTTATTTAATGAAATAAATACAATTAAAATATTATTTAAAAAATAAATTTACATTATAGTGAGATTCATTACTTAATTATTTTTATTATAATAAACCTGCTTAGTAATTATTCTAAAATTTTAAATAATAATTAATAAATTATATTTATATTTTATATATGTTTCAATTACAAAATTGAATAAAATTATAATAAAAATAATCTTTTTTTTTTTTTATAGGTAATAGGCCGTAGCCGCAATATTTTTATTAAATTTTAAGAATTACACCTCAGTTCAGTGTGGGCACTGGTAGGAAAGAATCGAGGCAAGAAAGCCTCTAGTCTCGCCCAAGGAATTTCTTCCTAGCATACAAGTTTACATATATTTCTGGGTGGGTTGGCACTTTGCCATACATTAGTGAAACATGCTTTGTTTTTACATTTAGGCTTGTCCAGCTGATTACATAAATACACAATATCTATTGTGTTGAATCCTTCATTAGTACTGTTGTGGTGGTATTGTTTAATTGGCTCCAGAGTAGTGCCATGATGCTTGCCTATTAAACCTCTCATGGTACTCTTAGTTCCTTATGTATTTCCTCTTTTTCCTATTGCCTCCTGCACATAGCAAACACCAAAACACATATCCAAATTTCGGGTAACATTTGTTAGAACCATATCCTCCTCAATATCTTGGGAATATGCAATTATTTTATCATATATATGCTCAATGTGAAAGGAGCATTCACTCTTGATTTTACAAATAAATATCAGTGAATCCCATTCGAATGTTACAGAAAAATGCATAACTAATCATATTTCTAAGATACTCATTTAACATAGTGAGATAGATACTTTCTTAGCATACTTCAATGCAAGTTCAAGGCAGACATCAATTACTAATAAGGAAATATAGATCAATCATATATCCTAGATAATTCTCTACTATCCTTCCCAGCCATCTGCACAAAAATCATTAATATTTTCAAAGGGGAGGATGCAGAGTCTTGTATCCTAAAATCAACCCAACAGGATGCTCCCGGTTTGCGTTGACTTCAGCATAAAAGAACCTCATATCTTCCCTTTAACGCTTGAGAAAGAACATGAAGTTTAGCACCCCCAATAGTATTCTATAAGATAAGGAACTCAGAACCCTACCATACTCCTTTGCCTTAATTAACAACCCACATCATTCACAAGTTCTGTTGAAATTTAATACAATAGACACCCCGAACCAGCCTGCAAGCCGTATCCTGCATGTGTTATACTTGTTATTTTACCCAAGCCCTAAATGACCCATTTCGATTTTTATAAGGGAGTCTTAACATGAAGAACTTGAGTAGCAAAAAATAGAGCCCTGGCTTGTTCTGTTCAGACATTTTTCTGACAAATTAACATATTTTTAAAATGATGAATATTTAATGCCTAGATTTAGTCTGAAGGCAGCCCAAATAAATAGATAATAGCTAGGCACTTCGCCCATCACAACAGCTAGTTACTAAAGTGGACTGTCGATTTTGTTACAATAAATTGTTACTAGCCGAATATATTAATACTTATGATCATCTAACCATAGCTAGTGTTATCCTCCTCAACGGTGTGCTACCATTCATAATGTTAATAAACCGTGATGGGAGCAGTCAGCCATGAGAGGCTGCTATTGGAACAAATCGGGCAAGAAGGATCCAAAATAACCATCCGCCAGGCACGAGGGGGCAACAAATATAAAATGTCAATATATATATATATATATATTTGTGTATATATATAAGTCTATATATATATGCGTATATATATATGTGTGTATATATGTATACATGTGTGTGTGTGTATATATATATACATATATATACATATGTACATATATATATATGTATATATATGTATATATCTATGTATATGTATGTATATATATATATACATATGTATGTATATATACATATACATATGTATATATATATACATACATACATACATATATACATATATATATACATATACATATATATATATGTATATATATATATGTATATATGTATGTATGTATGTATATATATATACATATGTATGTATATATACATATGTATGTATACATATATATATATATGTATATATATATATGTATATGCATATACATACATATGCATATATATGCATATACATATATATATATATATATATATATATATATATATATATATATATATATATATATATATATATATATATATATATATATATATATATATATATGTATATGTATATATATATATAGAGCTAGTATATTCAGATATCAACGGGAACACACGATATAGAAATGTATAACAATATCTTACTTGTTATGAATACACCACCTTACCTGTTGGGTCCCCTGTAAGTGATTCTCCAGGAAACAATAGGCTTATAACATTTTTCAAATTTTTAATGAAAGGTATTATTTCCATAGAAAGGGTCAGAAAAATTATAGCAATTTTCAATATTACTGCCTGTAACAAGACAAAATAACAGACACTTTCCTCAAGCTACATATGTCCAAACAGCTATAAACACTTATATAACCTTAGCATATATTTAACAAACTATATAATCAAAGTTTACCCAGACCTTGCTCTGAGATTTTCAAAATATCTCCACTTGTCTCAGTTTGACTACATATGCACCTTATATAACAGTCTGATGGGTGGATCTTCTACTAGCTATAATATGCCTCTATTTTGATAGAAAGAGAGTTTATAAACTATGCAGAGTTAACAATAAGCCATAGCTATATTGTATATGACAAAAAACTACAAAAGAAAGAGGGCTCGCCTCAGGTATATCATCATCCTGTTGGAGATTCCAGGATGTCGGGTTCCCCTTCAAGCTCAATGCCCTGTAGCTTGAGGTAGTCTTCAAACCATGACGCCTTCCTAGGCGCATGGAGGTGGAACAGGTTGAGGAGGAATTCAATGCTTCTTTGTATCTCTTCCAACCTGGTCAACCTGTAGTTGTTGTTTATTATCAAAATTTCATAGTATGAAGGTCTAGGAATGGTCAACTCATCACTAATGTTGACCAAAACCCTGTCTAATTCATCCAGAATTGAAGCCTTGAAGATTGCCCTGCATAGGCCCGTCGTAATGTCTCTATCCTTTTCAATAAACATCGTGACCGCTAAGAGCATGGTCACGATGTCATTGTTGGCTCTGGTTCGGTCTTCATTAGTTAAAAATTCCCTGCCAAGGATGCATTCTACCACATCCATCACCAACTCATGGGGGAATATGATGATCCTCTTCAACCTATCCCTTGAAATCTCTCCAACGAAGGCCATTTGTCTTTTCAAGCTTTTCAATCTAACCGGGTATCCATGGTTTCTGTCTAAGACACTGTTAGTCAGAGTGAATTAGATAGTTACGTGAGCGTCGCCCATGAATGTTGAAGGCTTTGTCTAACTTTTTTAAGATAGAGATGAACTTTCTAGAAACCGTCATAATTAATAGAAAAGCCTATGATGTCGAATCATAATTATTATTAAGACAAGTCTTTCCCATCTGCCAAAAAAAGTGATCATATAAGTGCATCTTCCCAAATCAGGGTAGAGTGTTAATAAGATCGGTTTCTTATTCCTCGCGGTGTGGGGCCGACAGAGTAATTAAATGACAACTCATCCCCCTTGAAACTATAATTTTGTGAGGAAATAAATATTATCCACTAATGAATATCTTAGCATGTGTTGAGTTAAAATTCTATCTTGGTGTTAAATATAGAAGGGGCCTCATAGTTGCCTATCTTCGATCCAATTGCTAATTATGAAGTGTATACTTATTTTGGTGAGAATTATGATTTTATCTTAATTAAAGGTATTACTTTTTTAGTTTCTTTTAACAATTTTAGGTTCTTTTAGTAATCCCTTGCCACTATTAACTATTCGAGTATCAGCTTAGGGGTGAATGGCCAGGCTTTATGTAGATACTAGGTTTTCCATTTGCACCTTGGTTTGCAAGATGGTCTGCCCTGGTGTTACCTTCCCTATATATGTGGTTGAAGGTTTCTCCATCGAAGGATTGGACCATACTTAAAATGTTGTTTAGGATTGCATTGAGTTTCCAATTGGGCATATCCCCTTTCCTGAGGGTGTTGATAATGATCGCAAAGTCTCCTATTTTATTTTTTTCAACTTTCAGGATTTTACATAATTTAATTCCTTCCTCAAGAGCTTTAAGCTTAGCTTCATTATTGGTGCTTATACCCAGAGGATGGGCTAGAGAAGCTATTTCTTCTCATTTTGAGTTTGTATGCAGCAGCCAATGCCCGCCACTCCTGGATTGCCTCTAGAGGCTCCATCGAAATTGAGTTTAACCCAACCCTTAGTTGGGGGCATCCACTTGCAATCTTTGAGTTTTTGAATAGTGCTAGTAGGACCATCCCCAGTAAATAGGGGAATCTTTAAGCCAGTCCATTTTAATCTCATTTTATCATCCCACTATGTCATTTCCATGTTTTTATGGCCTTTCATAGAGTGACTATTGATTAGTTCTATTATGGTCGCCTCTACCTTGTTTGTGAGTTGTTGCCATTCCAACTTGTCTTCTTTGAAAATTCTCCTATTTCTTTCTTTCCAAATCTCCCATACAAGCATTGAGGGAGACACCACCCAAAGCCCATCATATATACACCCTTTGTTCTTGATGGGCCATGCTTGAAACATTGTCATGACTGAGTCTGGGATGGGGGAGTATCAATTCATTTGATTTCTAAGCCACCTCCAACAATTATGAGAATATTCACAGGTAAGTAAGAGATGACTGGTTGATTCTTCTTCCTTCTCACATTGCGGGCATCTTGTGGGGCCTTCATACCCCATTTTTCTAAATATGTCAGCAGTTAGGACTTTTTTTTGTAATGTCAACCAAGCATATAGCCCTACTTTGGGAAGGCATCTATTATCCCAATAGAGTTTTAACAAAATGTCCTTAGCAGTATCAGGCCCCTGTTTCATAAGAATGGTGTATCCTTCTTTTCTGCTATACCTACCATTCTTATCCCCTGCTCAGATTACTCCATCCTCACCCTTATCGAAGGAAATTTTCCCGGACAACAGTATATTTTCCAGTTCTCTTAACTCAATGGCTGGTAGACTTAAATTTCCAAATGATTTCCACCTCCAAGATTTTATACCCTCCACTGTTTTTTGCTTGATATAGTCAACAACCTTATCACCCCATAATCTTTCTAGGATTACCCTATAAGTGTCAAATTTGTTATCTTTGCCTATTGCAGGGTAACCTCCCCATGAATCTAACTAGAATAGTTCTTTCTTGCCATTCCCTAGAATCCAAGTTATCTTTTTTGATACTATTTCCTTGCAGCTCATCATGAATTTCCATATTCTGGATCCCTTGGAGGGGGAGAATACTTTAAAGATGCTGGTTGGATCATTATTATGGAGATATTTGTTGTATAGGATTCTGGCCCATTTTAAATGGGGATTGTTATGCATTCTCCATACCAATTTTTCCCCAAGGGCTTTGCTCTGTAGAATCATATCTTTTATCCCCAAACCCCCTTTCTCTTTAGGTCTGTAGATTTTTTCCCAGGCCATCATAGGCATTCTGAATTTCTCACTGGCGCCCTGCCAGAAGAAGGTCCTAATTTATTTATTCATTTCATTCTTTTTTACTAAAGGTAGGTCTATACAAGAGAGTTGGTATATGGGCATCACAAATAGTATTGATTTTATCATGGTGGCCTTGCCGACTGAGAATAGCCATTTCCCACTCCATGAGCTAATTCTATTTTTTATTTTTAATATAATTTGATCCCACAAATTTGAGGATTTGCAACCTCTGTCAAAGGGGATGCCCAGGTATTTACATGGCAATATGCCTTTATTGAATTTGAAGGTACTGCATATTTTGTCTACTAGTCTCTCTTCGGTATTGAAGAAGAAAATATTTGACTTTGTGGTGTTAATTTCTTGTCCTGACACTATTGAGTAGGTCCGCAGAATTTGTTTAATAGCTTTGGCTTCTTGAACATCACTATGTCCAAAGAGCATGGTGTCATCCACAAATTGTTGATGTGTAGTTGCATCCAAGCCACTAGTAATTTTAATTCCCTTAATAGATAATTGTTCTCTTGCACCATTTAATAGTCTTTCGAGGGACTCAACCATTAGTATGAAGAGGAAGGGAGAGAATGCATCCCCTTGCCTCAGTCCTCTGGAGATATTGAAGAAACCAGCAGGGGAACCATTGATGAGGATTGACATTCTTGGTGCTGATATACACTCATATATAAGATTGATCCATTGTCTAGCAAAGCCAAAAGCTTCAAGGTATTTACATAAGAAGTGCCAATCAACCTTATCATAGGCTTTTTTATGTCTAGTTTGATGAGCATACTTGGGTCTTTATTAATTTGAACTATATGTATCGCTTCTTGGGCAATAATGATACCATCATAGATTGAGCATCCTCTTATAAAACCTATTTGTTCCTCACTAATTAACAAAGTGAGTAGGTTGTGAAGTCTGTTTGTAATGGTTTTAGTTAGAAGTTTGTATAATGTATTACATAGAGCAATAGGTCTGAATTCTTCAAAACTTTCAGCTTTGTCTTTTTTTGGTATTAAAGCTATGAATGTATTGTTTAATTCCTTGAGGATCTTCCCTGAATTCCTAATTCCTTCTAATGCCTTTGTGACTTCATCCCCAATGAAGTGCCAACATTGCTGATAAAAGGAGGCAGGGAATCCATCCGGCCTAAGGGCCTTGTCTAGATTCATTTGGAAAAGAGATTTCTCAATTTCTATCTTAGAGAATTTAGCATTTAATAACTGGTTTTGATCCTTATTTATCATCTTCGGAATACATTTGAGCACTTCATTCCTCGAGGTTAATCTAGAGCCTTCCTAATTGTTAAAGATGTTCTTAAAGTATTCAATTTCTTCTGCTCTTATGATTTTTGGGTTGCAGCTGAGATCCCCAGACTTGGTTTTGGTTTTAGCAATTCTATTAACTAGTCTCCTCTGCTTTGTGTTGTTATGGAATAACTTGGTGTTTTTATCTCTAGACTCCAACCAATTTTCTCTAGACTTTTGTTTCCAAAAGATTTCTTCTCTAGCCATAGTTTCCTCATATTCTATTAATAAGGATTTCTCCTTCATGTAGAGATTATTGTCCAAACCTGATCTAATGACCTCTTCATTCACTTCTTTTAGAGCTTCCTCTATTTTTGTTTTTTTCTTAAAGAGATTGCCAAACTGATTTCTATTCCAGGCTATTAGATTATTTTTTACTATTTTTAATTTAGTAACTAATTTGAAAGGTTTAGATCCTATCACTCCAGATTCCATCCACCATTTTTCTATTGATTTTAAGATATTTTCATCTCTCAGCCACATTAATTCAAATCTAAAAGGGCTTTTAGTAGAGGGAATGGTTTTAGAGATAGAAAGTTGGACCGGGAAATGGTCTGAACCTAAGAGAGGAAGGATTTTTGCTTCAAAGGTGTTTGAGACGTTGGCCAAATTTCCTCGCGTGAAAAATCTATCCAACTTTTCTGCAATGTTACAGAATCCTTTCCTTCTATTGTTCCATGTGAAAGAGTTTGTTTTTGTTTTAACCTCCATGAGGTTGCAATTGAATATCCATTCTCTAAGATCAATGGTGGCCTGGTTGACTTTTTTTTATGCCCCCCCCATTTTTCAAATGGGTCAATAATGGCATTGAAGTCACCTCCTATTATACACATCTGATCTGGGACAGAGGTGAGAAATTGTTCTATCTCATCCCAGGTTTTCTTTTTGTCTTTATTCTGAACAGGTCCATAGATATTGAATAAGCCAAAAATTATATTGCTCTTAATATTATTGACCCTACCACACATCCAGTTAGGGGACTTATATAGTAGGTTAAAGGCCACTATCTTGGGGTCCCATATTACTTCTAATCCTCCTGAAGCCCCCTTGGCAGGGGAGCCTTCCATTCTCCTTATTCCCAGTTTTTTGTCGAATATTTCAAACTCATCTTTACTTAATTTGGACTCTTGTATCAAAATTATATCTGGGTTAAATTTAGTTATGCAGCGTTTTAAAATATGTTTCTTGTTAGGGGCATTCAAGCCCCTAACATTCCATGTAAAGAGCTTCATTTCTCCTTGGGAAAGACCTTCCCCTTCCCTGCATAAGAGAGATTTCTTAATGTAGTTTGGCCCTCAGCCTTGCCTGCTTTATTAATGAGTTTTGATATTGACTTCCTTCCTCTTCTTTTTACCTCTCTTGCACAATCTGGGGATTCAATAATGTTCAATGTTTTAGCTAATCCCAGCTCCTCATCTTCTTTATCCATAGAAGCCTCTACTTCTAGAATTTTATGCTTTGTAATTTTCCTTTCCAAGAGAATTGATATGCAAGTTCCTCATCATCCGCCACTTCATTTATAAAGGCGTTAGTCATATCATTAACTGTTTCATTGCCCACATACTCCAAAATGATTTTATTCTCCTATGTGATCCTTCTGGCATACTCCTCCTTTGTTTCCACTATATCTAATATAAGGGGACTAATGGGTGATGACTCAAAGCCATTTTTTTCATGTGTGGTATCAGGTTGGGTATCCTTTTCCAAGCTTTATTTAATTGCCTTAGGACAATCCATAACTATCTTCTCTTTTGAGTAATCCTCCATACTCCATTTTAAGAGGGTTTGGTCTCCCATGGGCGGCATCGAGATGTCTTGGTCCATTAGTGAGGGAATATTGGATATGCCCTCACTACTACAGTCAATTTCCCCTTCCTCCAATTCTAGGGTTGGGATTTCTCTAGGTGTTGGTTTTGGAATAGGTTTGCACTTTGAGATCATATCCTTATCTTTTGAATCTGTATTGGTAGATTTTATCTCCCCCTTTATTTCTATAATAAATCCACTTCCATCCGGGCTTAGGGTGATGTTTACCATATCCTCAGAGGGTACTTTTTGATCTTTTTTGTGTTGTTTAGGGCTGGGAAGGGATGGGCATGGAAGGATTACTTCAATTTGTTCCACCCTGCCCTTATATATCTCTGGTCTTACCACATACATCGAATGGTTAGTTATTATTTTTATAGGTTCCAAGCTTAAGTCATTTATATGCAGTTTTGCCAATATTTTGGTTGTTGCAGAATCTCTATAATTTTCTTCTAAACCTTTGAAACCTCCCAGTGAATCCCCTATTCTAACCAAGCAGTGCTCATTAACAAGTTCTACTGGAAGATTTGGTAGTTCTACCCATCTGGGAACTAAGCAATTTTCAAACATTTTAGGGGAGAAATTTTGCCTCCATTTGGAAAAAGATAATTTTGTCTCCCTTAATTCTGATGAATTACAGATGATAAAAATATAATTTTCCTCTAAGGTTGTGATACTTACCTTGTTGGCATTTTTGATGATTGATGCTATGATAGTCATTGATGGACACACACTTGATTTGAGATCACTTTTTGTATGTATAAGTTAAAGCTCAACTGGTATTTGTTCCAACCGGTATGATGTATTATAGTCTTTAGACTATCGGTGTTTTACAGAAAGTGTTTACCGATCTGAAGCGGTATGAAGACCCCAAGCAGTTTGAGGATCTCAAGTGGTATGAAGGAACAAAGCGGTACAACTCATATTTCCCAGTCTTCATTTTGTCAAACCGGAAACTGGTATTTTGCTTAAACCGGTATTTTGTATGAACTGGTAATACTCTGTGATGAGTTACCAACCGACATTTTGTGATGAGTTACCATCCATCGATTGTTTGGCGGTGCCGACACTTTAATGGTGCTTTTTGTGTCATGTTACAGAATATGTCTAGATGCATTGAACCTAGGAAATTGTATTGTAATCCTATTGGACCGACATGAAATCAGATTCCTTTATAAGGACATCAAGTCTAGGGTTTTAGGTGGTTGCTAGGGTTTAGGGTGGTTGAAGATTTTTTGTAAGTGTGATCATAGAAGAGAAGTTCAGGTTTGTGAGAGAAAGTAGAGTGTGAATGTGTTGAAGACTGAAGTAATGTTGGAATGCATTAGGAACGAGCTATCAAGGATCTAACCAAGCAATCAGTGCTATTTGCTAGATCACTCACTTGTTGATTACTCACATCTTCAACAAGTCTGAAGCCCTTAACCGGGTAGGCCCAAAAGCCTTTTGTAAATCCTCTAACAAGGTGGTTCACATCTATGGATCTAAAATCCTCTAGCAAGGTAGTCTTTAATCGGACTTATCTCCTAACAGAGATTGAGATTCCTAACAGGATATGTTCTGGTAAAGAACATTGTATGACCTTAACTGGTCTGGTTCCTATTCTACAGATAGTTACTTGTGAGTTTCATCTCACTGTGGTTTTTCCCATTTAGGTTTCCATGTCAAAATCTCTCGTGTTATGGTGTTTGTGCTTCTGTGGGTGAATGCATTATTTGCTATTTGGTTTGCATGTGTGCTAACCGGTTTGTCTGCTAAACTGTTTTACCGGTTTACTGGTAGTCTAGTAAAGTGTTTAAGTATAGTAATTTTTGGCATACTAATTCAGCCCCCCCCCCCCCCTCTTAGTATTCATCAATTGGTATCAGAGACAACCTTTCTATAAGTCTAACCACTTGGAAAGAGATATGGGGGAGTACACTTGAGGGAACTTACTCATCGGCTCACTCAGTCTAAGCAAGCCTATGATGATCTTATGGTCAAATATAAGGCCTCTCAGGCAAAAGGGAGAGAACATGCTGAAAAGCTGATGGAGCTATCTGAAAATAGTTCTTCTGATGAAGCAGACATGGAAGCCCTAATTCAAGAAGTGTAAAAGTTGAATGAATCCAATTCCAACCTGAGAAAAGAGTTGGAAGGACTGACTATTCGAATGTGCCAAGAGCTTGAGAACCGAAAGAAAGCTGAAGATCTGGTAAAAGACAAAGATCATGAAATCTCCAAGCTGAAGCAAGAGATCAGTGCCCTAACTGCTCAACTGCATGCGAGCAAAGTGGAAAAGGAAGACATGCAATGAGAACTGAACGTGGCCATCTCCGAGAATGCAAACTTGATGGAAACAAATGCTGCTATTTCCAAAGAACTCTCCGAGTCAAAGGAAATACTTGCTAAGTTCAACACAAGTATTGTTAAGCTAGAGCAAACGCTTGAATCTGCCAAACCTGTCAAGAATACTGATGGACTTGGTTATTCTGGTCATGAGGAAGGTGAGACCTCTAGTGCAAATGCTGGAGCATCGAAGAAACAACCAGCATCAAAAGATAAAGGTAAGCAAAAGTTTAAACCTATTTGTTTTAACTGTCTTAAAGAAGGACATACTGCCAATGTATGTAGGAGCAAAGTCTACAATAATTTTCCTTACTTTATAAACAATGTACCTAGATCCAATAAGTTCAATGGTAATTGTTATGCATGAAACAAGTTTGGGCATAGAGCATCTAAATGCAGGTCTATTATGAACAACACTGGAAGATATTCTCAGAGGACTCAAGGAGTTGGTCTGGAACCTTTTGTGAACCGGAATCACATCCGATTTAATACCTTTAATCATCAGTCAGGAAGCGGTGGCTATCAAGCGACAACAGGATGGAGAGAAAACTGTTTGATCTGTCATTGTCATGGTCACACTGCTACAACATGCAGAAGGAAGAACGATAACATGAATAATGGACCTTGGAGAGCACCTGGAATGGTCTGCTATCATTGCAACAAACAAATTTTGCAGAACAAGAAAGAACATATCGAATGACATACCAGTCACTCTGGAAGGAAAGATTGATATTGAAACTGTTCAAGTGGATATGAACAAAACCTGGAAAAAGAAACCAGGAGTGTTGCAAGAAGAACCAGTTTCTGCACCTAGTGTGGAAATCACAGAACTGGCAAACTAAGCATCAGAAAAGCTTAGGGGGAGCAAACGATGAAATACTTCAAACCCCTAGTTTACACTGGTAAAAGACCTTAACCTGTATGAGATACCTGTCAGTTAGCAGAAGACCGGAAACAGTAAAAGGCATATTAGGGTTTACGCCCTAATATTGGAGCATTTATTATGGTAGGTGTTGAACCTATTTAAAAGGAATTTTGAAATCATTTCTCACATATCATTTTTTCAAGCAAAGAAGTTTTTCAAGTACAGAGCGAAGGAAAACGATTTACACTGCGAATCAAAGTTTATCAAAAATCTGGAGAAGAATCTAAAGCTATCATCTGTTGAAGGAGTGAAGAACGCAAAGCAGTATCTCTACAATTGAAGGAGTGTCAAGCGAAGTTCAAATTGTGAAGCCCTAAATTTCAATCTGCAAAGGTATTTTTCATAATTCTTCGTTTATCATGGCTTCCACATCTCATGATAGTTCTAGTGCAACTGTTGATTCTATGGACTTCATACAACAAAAGTCAAAATATAATGCCTTGTCTCAAGTACCAGCTGGTGTTATAGTGGAAGAAGGGATTTTTGATTACATAGACTGCAAAATCGAAGACCTAGGGTCTCTTGTGATCCATTCCCAGCTGAGCCTATTTTGCGAAAAGGATAAGAAGATTAAACCGGAATTCAACATTCTGGAAAAGAAGAAACTCCAAAATGCAGTTTACTGTCTTGAAGAATTTTCGGATGATCACATTCACATTATTCTAAGTAGGGTACACGGTGATAAGATGTACCTCGAGTGGATGCATGATATCACACCTGAAGTGATTCATGTTGTCATCGGTTTCTACAATACAGGGGAAGTGCTAGCCCTAAGGAAGGTCAACATGACTGAAATGTCCAAGCTCATTGGTTCAGTGAGCGACTCACGTGGCATGACCATCAACTCAATCAAGGATGATCTGGTTAAGTATGCCTACATGGTGATAGGTTACATGATGTTCTCTGCTAGCAAAATTAATTATGTCTCTGATGCAGCGGTAAATGCCACTTATAGGATGATCAAGGAGGATGCATCATTTAATATGTGCACTTGTATGCAAAGACAACTTATGTTGAATCTTAAGTCGATCAAACAAGACAATGCACTGAGATTCAAGTTTGGACAACTATTGGTTGGGTTGTTCTTTTACTTTCAAGGCTACTTTCCAGGAGAAGGTGATATTCAGTGGTCTGCCGACCAACCGGTAACAAAACAAATCAAGGAAAGTCTACAAATGGTTGGAACCGGCTATCCGGAAGCACTGAACAAATACTTTGATGAGTTCAGACGCAAGATGAGCCAAAGGATAAGGATATCTGGTGATTTAGTAAAAAAAAGTATGAGGAAGACATCTGCTTCACCATCAAAGTGGATGAATGCATAATGGAGGCCGTTGAGTCTAGGCAGGAAGAAGTAGAGCCTATGGGCTATGAGGTAATGAATGATATGCTGGACGGGTGTGCTTCCACCCTAATCACCTCACCCCTTGATCGTAAGGCAAAGAGAACCGGAACCTATTTGGAAAGGGTTACACCGGTTGTAGAACCCTCTAAAAAGAAAGGAAAGGCAGTGCCTTCAGCATCGGCACCGATTACTGCAACCAGTCCCAAAGTGACCAAGCAGTCACCAGTTAAGAAGAAATCGAAAGCGGCACCTACAAAAGTCTTTAAGAGGAAGCGGAAGACAAAAAGCAATACACCTGACTCAGAAGAAACTGTGTCAGAAGAACCACCTAAAAAGAAGACTAGGCAAACAAAGAAAAAGACAAAGAATGAACCGACATCATCTGCACCGGTAAATATTGACATTTCTTCTTACAAACCTTTGACACATTGTCAAAGAACTATAAAGAATATTAGGAGAAAAGTGCTGAATGATTTAATTGATTGTTTTGATGATTTCAATGATGATGAAAAGGAAGCAGTTGAACAAGAAATCATTAAGTATTTGTGTGTTAATGACTGGTCGCCTTCAGAAATTAGATCTAAGACACCAGATTCTTTGTATAATTCTTTAGACAATAAATGGCGCATTGCCATAGAAAAGGAATAGGAAATGAGGGAGAAAATATTTGCTCAACATTTTCCTGATGTATCAAATTCAGAACTTTTCGAAGTTATGAATAAATACAAAGGCCTCTTCTTCATGAGAAGAAGAAGACTCTTGCTACTGGAAGGAAAGGGTCAAGAAGTGATCAAGGATACACATACTCATGCTCAAGAAGTTCTTAAGATGCATCAAGTGGCTGAAGCCAACAGAAAAGCTGAGCAAGAACCGAAAACTAGCAAACCGAATGAGGTGTATGACAGTGAAGAAGAACCGGTCACAGAACAAATGGACCCCATTAATGTTGATGCCTTAGATGGTGAAAATGTTACTTAGGATGCACCATCAAAAGGAACAAGACAGAAAAAGAAGGCAGAAGAAGAAAAGAAGCAATAGGAAGCTGAAAAGAAGAAACAGGCAGATGAAGCGGATAAGAGAAAAGAGGAGAAAAAGAAGAAAGAGGAAGAGGATAAGAGAAAAGAGGAGAAAAAGAAGAAAGAGGTAGAGGATAAAAGAAAAGAAGAGGAGAAGAAGAGAAAAGAAGAGGAAAACAAGAAACAAGAGGAAGAGAGGAAGAATAAGGAAGAGGAAAAGAAAGAAGAGGAGAAGCAGAAAGAGGAAGAGAAGAAACAGGAAGAGGAAAAGAGGAAGAAGGAAGAGGAGAAGAAGAAGGATGAAGAAGAGAAGAAGCGAAAAGATGAAGAGAAGAGACAAGAAGAAGAGAAAAGAAAGAAAGAAGAAGAGAAGCAGAGGAAGGCTCAATAAGACCAACAAAAAGCCAAGGACAAGGAGGCAGTGGAAAAGAGCACATAGGTGGAGACTCCAATGGCAACTGGTAGTCAAGCTAATCCGACTGCAATTACCAGTCCTATTGATCTCCAGTCTGCAAATGAATCAGAGTTGTTGTAGAGCACTAAGTTTGCTCAAGAGCGATAGGATGCTCTAAGGAGGAAAAAGGAGGAAGATGTTATCCAAACTACGGTGGAAACACTTACCAGTTTGATACTCGGTACAAACCTTCCTAGTACCAATTCCTCACTTGCACAATTGAAGCTCCTATGCTCAGTTGTAGAAGACCAAGTAAAAATCTTGGAAGAGGTCGCAGAAGCAAATGCCAAGAAGGCACATCAAAAGGCCATTAGAGATGCAATGAATGAGGGAAATCTTCTACTCAGCAAGATTTGCCAACCCCATTTATTCTGTGATGATGTGCTCATTCAGAAGAACAAATTGCAATCTGATATGCAGTCATTTATTAGCACCTTCAAGATGCCATATGATTGCTTTTCCACATATGGTCAAACTGTTCACTGGCTTCAACTGCAGTATGCACAACTAGAGGCAGAGATAAGCAACCGGACACGAAATTAGCAGGAACTTCAGCTGGTCCAAGACTGCAAATTCTCCAGAAGTGCTATCTAAATCTTGATGCCTTAACGGTCACTCGAGAGATGAGCATGATAGATGCCATGGAAGAACAGGTCTCCTAGATGCAGACAGAGAAAGAGGTGGCTACCTCCCTACTTGACTCATGGTCCTTATCCATGAAGCAATTTTTGCAGGACTTTAAATCAGTTTTTGACAAGTTTTACTCTTTACTGTCATAAACACTTATTATTTTAATACTAATGAAACAGGGGTTAGTCTGCAATAATTTTGTCATTGTTGGCAAAGGGGGAGAAGTATAAATTTTGAATGTTTTGATGTATACTTTCATGTTATTTCTGTTAAGGAGTAGTATACATTGTATTTTCTGCAAAAGGGATAGTGTATATGCTTAGGGGGAGTAATTTTGATTATGGCATATTTTTGTTGTAAAACACTTAGATGTCAAAAATTTTCCTAAGTGTTGCCATCAATGCCAAAGGGGGAGATTGTTGGCATTTTTGATGATTGATGCTATGATTGTCATTGATGGACACACACTTGATTTGAGATCACTTTTTGTATGTATAAGTTAAAGCTCAACCAGTATTTGTTCCAACTGGTATGATGTATTATAGTCTTTAGACTATCGGTGTTTTGCAGAAAGTGTTTACCGATCTGAAGCGGTATAAAGACCCCAAGCAGTTCGAGGATCTCAAGTGGTATGAAGGAACAAAGCGGCACAACTCATATTTCCTAGTCTTCATTTTGTCAAACCAGCAACTGGTATTTTGCTTAAACCGGTATTTTGTATGAACTGGTAATACTCTGTGATGAGTTACCAACCGACATTTTGTGATGAGTTACCATCCACCGATTGTTTGGCGGTGCCGACACTTTAACGATGCTTTTTGTGTCATGTTACAGAATATGTCTAGATGCATTGAACCTAGGAAATTGTATTGTAATCCTATTGGACCGACATGAAATCAGATTCCTTTATAAGGACATCATGTCTAGGGTTTTAGGTGGTTGCTAGGGTTTAGGGTGGTTGAAGATTTTTTGTAAGTGCGATTATAGAAGAGAAGTTCAGGTCTGTGAGAGAAAGTAGAGTGTGAATGTGTTGAAGATTGAAGTAATGCTGGAATGCATTAGGAACGAGATATCAAGGATCTAACCAAGCAATCTGTGCTATTTGCTAGATCACTCACTTGTTGATTACTCACATCTTTGACAAGTCTGAAGCCCTTAACCGGGTAGGCCCAAAAGCCTTTTGTAAATCCTCTAACAAGGTGGTTCACATCTATGGATCTAAAATCCTCTAGCAAGGTAGTCTTTAATCGAACTTATCTCCTAACAGAGATTGAGATTCCTAACAGGATCTGTTCTGGTAAAGAACATTGTATGACCTTAACCGGTCTGGTTCCTATTCTGGAGATAGTTACTTGTGTGTTTCATCTCACTGTGGTTTTTCCCATTTGGGTTTCCATGTCAAAATCTCTTGTGTTATGGTGTTTGTGCTTCTATGGGTGAATGCATTATTTTCTATTTGGTTTGCATGTGTGCTAATCGGTTTGTCTGCTAAACTGTTTTACCGGTTTACTGGTAGTCTAGTAAAGTGTTTAAGTACAATATTTTTTGGCATACTAATTCACCCCCCCCCCCCCCCCTCTTAGTATTCATCATACCTATCCTTTGGTGGTAGATAGTAGCCACTAGACAATTTCTGAGGTGGAGGCACCATATCTGCACCATTTTCCAAATAGCCCTCGGCTCATATATTCTTCCCATAGGTTGTTTGTGTATCGATTGTTGATAATAATTGTTTTTTGGTTCGATTTGGAGTAACTTGTTGCTTGTCGCTCCCCTTCATATTTATGTCTTTTATTTTTAGGGACGATAACCTTAGGAGGGTTCATTGGAGGCTTTGACACAGACTCAACCCTTTTCTGTCTTTCACCTAATTTTGTCAAATTCGCACCAGTGGCGACAGAATTTCCAGGAGGAGATGACTTTTGTGGAGACCACTTATTAACCTTCCCCATTCCTTCATTATTATGGTTTCCTTGAGCCAGACTAGGGTTCCATTGTTTCCCTAACCAACTAGAAACTCCTGCGGCAGATGCAGGGGTTATTTTATTTTTTTGAGATTTTGAGATCTCGATACTGATTGGAGGAACCCTTCGAACCCTAGCCGCCTCCTTACATCTTTGATTTAGAGAAGTCGGGATAGAATTTTCTCCTATGGCGCAGGTATTTAGGGCCTCGAATCTGTTTGCAGACCCCACCTTATTACTATGGGCGAATTTTTGAGGTTGTTCTGCTTGCCATGGGGAGCGCTTGGTGAGTCCATGAATTTTCTTCTGCCTTGTTACATTTACATTCGCAATCGCATTTTTCTATTTTCCACTTTTCATGGATCCAAAATTTTGTAGAGCCATTTTTTTTTATAATAAAAATAATCTTATATGATTATAATTATAATTATAATTCTAAAAAATTAAATTACTTAAATCAGTTAAATATATTCTAATTTAATACAATCTTAATCGTAATTTGATTAAAATATATATAATTAGAATTTTAACTTAATTTATATTTATAATAATAAATTTAATCTTAAATTTATTTTTCAATTATAATTGTTTAGAAAATAATATATAAATTTAATTTTTTTTAATTTTTTAATCTTAAGATCTTAGTTTATTTTGATTCTAATTAATTTTTTTTAAATATCAAAAATAGATTAAGCCTCAGTACTAATGTAAAACCTAAAAAAAATCCCCCCCAAAAAAACATATAATAAAATTATTTCCCATCATTTTCACCATATATTAAATTTTTGTCCTTCATTTTCACCACGTATTAAATTTTGTCTTCATTTTTATCAAGTATTCTTATTTTCCTCTCACTCCATAAATTTTAAAAAAGTAAATATTTTCACCAATTTCAATTTACTTCCATGAGCTAGGAATATTTATTACCATTGAATGATGGGAAACTGCTTGCATGTGAGGAACGATGAAAGGATGTCTTTTCCTGTGCAACATCGAGGAGGATAAAAAATCAAGGATAAAATATCAACGAAGGAAACTCTTTCAATCGCCTTGCATAGGATTTCGTGAGTTTTTCTACTAGTCAGTTTGGCCATCTGAAATAAGAGACGTCTTTGGCGTAATAAAAGTCAAAATGTGTAAAAGTTCTTAGTGGGTTTTTTATTTATTGATAAAGTCGAATAGTTCTTAATGAGCCCACCAAGGATCAAGTCTTGTTGAGTGCAAGGGTTAGACATCTTAAGTGATGAGGTCGGGATTATGTCCTTGACAAATATGGTGGAATGGATACCCCTCAGCCTTTGGTTCTTAGCTAAAAAGGTTTCAATCTAAGGCTTGTGCTCTCATATGGGATAGCTAAAACAACTTTGTGGATGAAGTTTAGATAAGGATTGAGTTCAGGATCGTGCCCTAGACAAATTTGGTCCACAGTCCTTGGTTCTTAGCCAAAAAGGTTTCAACCTAAGGCTTGTGCTCTCGTATTGGATAGCTAAAATGACTTTGTGAATGAATTTTTTATGAAGATTAATTAAACAAAAAATAATAAGTTGCATCATCTTCTCTCTTTTCATTTTTATTGAAAACTTTTGTAATATGTTTTAATAAAATATTTTTTAAGTTGTCTTTCTAAATGGTTATCCCCCTTTCCTAGAAAGTGGTCATATGGTGAACGTGGAAAGTGCTAGTGTGATGCTTGATATAGCTTTTGGATACATGGAGATGATTTTTTGTTTTAGCTCTTTGGTTATGTGGACAAACCTTTAAAGGTTTACAATATTTTAGAATCTTTTACTAGAAAAAGCCTTTTGTGATGCTATATTTTTTGCATTTGGAAAAACTCTTCTTTGAAATTATGTGTTTTTGGAACTCTTTGTAGTGCTTCCTTGAAAAATAGATTTTTTGATATCTTAACAATATATTTTTAGTGACTTGCATGTTTCATACAAATAGGTGTTGGACACCCTATGGTTTTGAGGTTATAGACTATGTAGTCCTAAGAAAATTAAAATATGATTTATTGGGAGTATTTTTAGAGGACAATTGGTTGTGATATATTTTCCACTTGGTTTTATTTTGGTATTTCAGCTTTTATTGTTAATAGCTTTTGTGGGGATTGTGCCAGTTATATGATTTTATCAATAGAAGATGTTTCAACTTCATGTTTAGCAAAGTTATACTTTTGGACCATATTGAGCTTTATTTCACAATTGAAGCTTTTGGTTGTAAGTTGTTTTTTCCTTGTTTTGAAGAATTATTGTTATTAATGTCATGTAATGATCTTGGAATGAGAAGGCTATGATCTTGTTATTAGTAGATTTTTGTTCACTTGTTGATCATACACATATCATCTTCAAAGTTCAAAGATGCAAAAATTGAGGCTATGATGAGCTCTCGGATTTTGTAGTGATCACACAATGAGAGAGATATGATTTGAGATGGTTTTCTAGTGTTGAATATAGCGATCATTTTAGATATTATGGTGTTGCAGTTAGAATTTATTTGGCATGGTATGATCAAATGTGTATGCTTTGTTGCAAGAAAAGTTTGGATGAAGTTGGCAATCTCTTGGTTACTGAATATTATGTTAGAATGGAGAGTCTCTTTGTGTGATATATAAAAGAGACTAAGGATCCTACACGTAGAGTTGGATATGAGTTCAATACACTTAAGGAAGAATATTTGATAAGTGTAGCCCACCAATTTTTTACACATATTCTACTTTATGCTTTATTTTCTTAAGCGAATTAGTCTTGACTCTTGAGATATAGATGTTAGTAAATTGAGAGCTAGATTGAGAAGTACATGGCATGATTTTATTTTTCTTGGTGGTTTTGAGTTTTTGATTTGGCTCTAACAATAATTCTAAGGAAGTTATGATATATGGCTAATGGCTAAGGGATTGTTCCCTAATGGTAAGGAATAGATGTTTAGTTTGGTCTTCTCATTATTTCTAGTTTGAAAAACTTTCATCTTTTAAAAGTCTTTGATTTTGTTTTATTGTGTCTAACCCTATGATTAAATGTTTAAATGTTGAGACAACTTTTTTGTGTGTGGATTTAGAGGAGATATACTTACCATAACTAAAGTACTTGATAGTGTTGATAGAAGGACATGATATTATTTGGATGACTTCTTTATATGGTTTAAGTTTTATCTTAATATGAGATTCTATTCATATGTTATTTGAGTTGAGATTTAGTAGAAAATTAAATCATTGTATTTGTGTCAAACATGTTGGTGGTCAATTATTGTTATTTCAATTCATTGGTTGTCTAGTAAAAGTTTGTGTGTGATTGGGGTTCTTTAATCTTAAATTTTTATGTGATGTCAAGAACTTAGAAGACCTAATTTTTACTTGACATGAAGATCAAGAGAGAGTGAATGAGTAGAAATTTTTTGGTTAGATTAAGTATGCTAACATAGTTTTGTAGTAGTTCAATTTATAGGATTAAAAATTAGTGATTTGTATTTAAGACTAGATGAGATAGAGGGCATACACATGCCATTTATGTGATTAAATTTAGTGGTCTTATATATCTTATAATATAATAAATGATTTCCAAGCAGTGGGAGTCTTAAGGAGGTATATGTGTTGTTATAAAATGAGTATTGGACTATAGTATAAGTCATTAGGTATTTTTTAAATGTCAAAGTTTTGTTACTAGGGAGGATAATATTTATTTTAGATGGTGGCTATACATAACTTTGTGAATTGGGCTAGATGTGTGAAAAGAATATGATCTACTACTAGGTATATGTTTACCCTATTTTGTGGTGTAGTTTTTTGGATGAGAAATGGATAGGATGTGGTCGCTCTATTGACTGCAGTTTTAGAAATTGAGTATTTGATAGCTCTTTGGGTTTGTTTGGAGCAATTTTGTTGCAAATGTGGTGTAAGTATGTTGTCGTTGATGTCAACCTATGGTATTCCAAATACTTTAATATGTGATCCCTGATAAAAAACTATATTGAAGAGCTATAGATACATCTTGATACACAACCTATAGTATCTTGATGCACTTGTATGTTGACCCTAATGAGGAAACTGTAATGTTGCATTTGGTACACCATTGTACCAAATCTTCTAAAGTTCATGTCTATATTGAGTATCAATGTATCTTTGATAAGTTAGTATTTTTTTAGTACCGTTTTGATGCCTTAGTAAGATGCAAATGTGGGTACACATGTCTTGATATGTTTCAATATTTCTACAATGATATTGTATCAGTTTGGTGTATCACACAGTGGTAATTTACAAAGGAGTCGTCTAAGGTATTAACAGTTTATCTTCTAAGGTAGAGACACAATATTTTGATCCACATTCTTCTAAATAACAAGATATTATATTTTGCAACTTAGAAATTAAGTTCATAGATTTGAAAATATGTTATATCCAAAGTTTCAAGCCACAACTCCTTTTATAGAGAAAGCTAGAGATGATAGTGTACCGAACTGTACTAAGGCAGAGTAAAGGGTCTTAGAGGACAAGTCAAAATGGTTTGCATTCCATCACATTAAAGGATATAGTCAATCAATTTTGAGGGCATGATCAACGATATCTAAGTTATTCTCTATTCAAGTTCTAGATAATTTGGTGTACCGTGCAAGTTTAGTTTTCAAACTATCAAGATGATATAGTCGAATTGCTATTCTTTTCCTTCACCTGTACAAGTGATTATGTACTTGTGTTAGTAAAAAATTGTGCAATTATGTTGTTTGAGCTCATGTGGACTCTTCACATATCTAATAAGTGATCAAGGTTTTAAGTGCATGGAGTTCCTCCATGATTCTAGTATCACAAGAAGTTTAGTGTTGTTACTCTGTATGATTAATGGTTAATAAGCTGATAGGACATAGTTTTCATACTTGTACCGCTTTAGATAATGTATTGAGATATTGTTGGGACTAATTGAACCTTGTTTTGGATCACAACACATTATCTCTCTTGGCATATGCATTTTTGTGGCTGATTAGTAAAATAACTAATTATTTTATTTATAACTAACATAATTAATGTTTTGAAAACTTGTGAGGGGTATATCAAGTGGACAAATAGTAAAACAATACATGTGTCATCTACACATTACCTTCAAGTCAAGGTCTAATTATTGTTTTAATGCCTATAGAGGATCTAAATAGAGGACTAAGCTTGTTGAAAAGAGCAAACAATACATATGATATATAAAAAGAAGAAGATAGAAGATCTTGAAAAATAATACTATGCTATGAAATAAATAATCAAATCTTCCAATATGTTGCTTGAGGTTGTAACCTCTTTATGCAAAATGTTGTAAGTTGTATGGAGTAGTGAACTTATTTTGGTGGTAGCCATAGAGTTTAGCTTCCTTTGGGTTGAGCCTATAAAACCTAATGTCATCTTATTTTTATTTGTGAGGCTAGATTTGGATAGTAGATCCAAGCAACTTGCTCATTGTGGTTTTTCCCTTGTAGGGTTTTCCATGTAAATTTGGTGTCCTCATGTGCAATTATGTGTAGTGATACGTTCTTTCAATTGTTGTAGATATGATGCATTTATGAAGTAAGGCTTTTAACATAAGATGTGCTAAAAAGTCTAAGAATTATTAAAATAATTTTGTTGTTTGCTTCTAGTTTTGATTGTGTGTGTTTATTTGCATCAACGTTTCAGATCACACTCTATGATCCATCATCAGAATGATAGAAAGCTCAAGGAGTATAAAAATATCCAAAATGTTGATGCAAACAAACACACAATCAAAACTAGAAGCGAACAACAAAATTACTAATATGGATTGTGGAATATTGATATATTTAATCGTTAAGATATTGATTCACACCCCTTTGAGTATCCTATTTTGTTCAACAAGTTTTACTTTGTAGATATTGTTTATATATAATTAAAAGATAGTGGAAAATTACTACATAGATCGACACTTGTTGTAGTACCCCTCCCTCGATCAGACTTTTTAGATACTTATTTTGACTATGGTTGACTTTTTCAGTGGATATTTGTGGATACTTTATGTGGTGATGTTTTATTTAGATATTATGCTATGTTGGTTTATGTTTGATTTGAGATTTAGTGAATGTTGTTTATGCATCATTTCTTTATTTATGATTAGATGTTAATTTTATTGGATTACTGACCATGGACTAACACATTTACTTTATGCATGAGATGTGTTATGTATATGTCATCATGTATGTATGTAAAGTGTATGGGGTGCGAGGAGATGATTTTCCTTCACTCACTTCGGTGAGACATGGAACACCATGATTCTCCTTCGCCAGTGCGTCTACTGTGTTTGAATATATATATATATATATATGTGTGTGTGTGTGTGTGTGTGTGTGTGTATGTACACACACACACACACACACACATATGTATATACATGTATATACATATATGTATATATACATGTATATACATATATGTATATGTACATATATATATGTATATATATATATATATATGTATATACATATACATATATGTATATATATATATATACATATATGTACATATGTATGTATATATATATACATATGTATGTATATGTATCTATATATATACATATATATACATATATATACATATGTATATATATACATATATATATATACATATATATATATATATATATACATATATATATATATATAGATATACATATATATATATATATACATACATATGTATATATATATATCTCTCTCTCTCTCTCTCTCTCTATATATATATATATATATACATGTGGTTCGATGATATAGGAATTACAGGTACAAGGTACTAACTTCACCTAGTTCCACAGGTCTGAGCTTACCTAAATAATCCAATGGAAGTGGAGGAGATAGTCTTAAGGCTCTAAATTTCACCCTTAACCTTGCTCGATAGTGAGCATTGTCAGTCATCGGTCAACCTTCCCTATGTTGGTATGTGGGTCGTGTCTCTACTTTGCTTTGTTGGATTGTGTGTTATGCGTTTGTGAATTTAAATTATTCTTTCTTATGAATTTTAATGAATAATTAATTATTAATACCTTATGGTTATTAATAATTAATGGATATTGCATTTATAAAATTAATTTAGAAATAAATGATTAAGAGTATTTTTATGGTTTAATAGATTAATCAATTATTTTAATTGGTTAGTTAAAATTGAATTGTTGACTTATTAATGAAATTGTGTATTATGTTATTCATTTGTTTTTAATTAAAAAAAAGATATAAAGTTAATTTTTACCTTTATGTATATTTAATGTTTAAATTATTATTTTTAAGTATGTGGAAAAAAATGAATTCAAATTGAAAAATTTAAATGCAAATGCATTGTTTTGAAAAAGAAATTCAATTTTCAATTTTTCATTTAAAAAAATAATCATATGACCTAAAAGGATATTTTTGGGGAAAATTATATATATTGGAAAAAATATTCCAAGGGGAAACATTTTCTGGAACTCTCTCTTGTGAGTTGGTTTTGTTGGTTGGAGAATCTGGTTTGTTGGTTGGAGGCTTGCTCATCTCCAAATTTCTCTTCCTGGAAATCTTACTAGGTTGGTTGTTTTAATCTTTCTTGTTTTTAAAATCTTGTTGAAATTCAAACCTCTGTATGGTTTGTGTGTTGTATTTTTTTTTTGGAAAGAAATTGAATTAGTGAAATTGGTCTTTTTCCCCGTTGGTTAAAAATTAGTAATTTCTCCATTGTTTTTAAATGGGGGGTTATGCTGCCAAAATTTTCTTGTTTTTGGGCAAACCTGGGAATTTGCTACGGTTTTGAAATTGTTGGGTGTTGGAAAGAAGAAATTGGGAGGGAGAAATTATATACCTTGTATTTTTTTCTAAACCCTGTTAAAAAAAATTGTTGTTAAATTTTTTTGCTTTTTTAAATGTTGCTGGGTTTTACATTTAAATTTACTAGTTAAAAAAAAAGTAATTTTCTGGGTTTGTATTTTGGTTGGGTTATTGTTTTTAAAGAAATATTAAAAATATATATATATTTTAAATGGTGTGGGGGTGGGGGGTGTCGTGGACACCACGACCCCATGGTAGTGGGGAGTCGTGGTTGCCCACGTACCATGGGGAGCCATGGCTGTGGCAGCCACGTCGTGGCCACCCACAGTCTGGGGAGCCATGGTTGTGGGGGACCACGACGTGGTCCCACATGCCACCACCCCTCCCTTGGGTACTGCATGGCAACCAATGTGTTATTAAAAACTCTTTTTTAATTTTAATTTTTTTTTTATTTAATTAAATTATATATATATATATATATGATGGGAATTATTTTTAGAAAAAGAGAAATTGGTAATTTATGTGTGTGTGTGTGTGTGTGTGTGTGTGTGTGTGTGTGTGTGTGTGTGTAGCTCAACTGTATTTATGATGGTTTGGAATTTTAAATGGATATGGCAATTATTTATTTGAATTTTTAACTGAATCAGTGAGATTATTATTAATGAAAGATTTAATTTGGAACTTAGATTTTTTGTAAACATGGTCAACATGGATTAGATAGAAAAAAAACATATATGTATTCAAATGTCAATGGTGTTGTTTCATTTCTGACTATCTTCGCATTTAACTTATTTTGCAAGTCTTTAGTTTTAAATGGAATTAGACTTTTTGTATTGTCGTTTCCTTTGGGACTCTTGTTTCATGAGTAGACTATTTTTTTCCAGTTGATTTAACCTATATGCAAGGGCTTGTATGACCAAGTGTTTCCAAGTTGTCTTGAATTCCTTTTTGTAAATTGGTTTTGGTACTTTTGCCTTAGAGTCTTTTTGGGAAAGTTTGTGTAGTGTCATAAGGAAGAGTGGCTTTCGAGTGGGGATCACGCCCAAAGAGGTTAGCAGGATAACCCCTCGAAAGTTGGATAAGTAAGTGATAACCTAATAATATATTAAGGATTTGGGTAGCTAAAACATTAATTAAGATAATTGTACCTCGCTCATGGTTGAGTGCTAGTACAGACTCGGGATGTAGTGAGAAGGCTTGGAATGACAAACCAACAACATTGTCCTCACGAAAGGATTTTTGAGTCCGCATGAGACTTGGATGGGGCCGAGAGTTTGGGAGAGGCTACTAGGATAACCCAAGATGGGGGTCGGGACCTATGGAGGTCTACCAGGATAACCATTCCAAGCTATGTGATGACACTCTTTCCTTATGGTCACTAGTGTGTAGCCTTGTTGATGTCACTTGGAGTTTTACCGTGGAGTCATGTTTTGTGAGTATATGTTTTATGTGAGATTCTCGATGTCATGTTTAGGCCATGTGAGCATACCTTGTAGGTTGCTAGTGGGTCTTATTTCTATCTCCTAGCACGATGGGGTGGTTCTTTTTCAGCCACATGGTCGGGTGGTAGTGCCACTTTCCATCGGGTGTGTTTATTCTTTCTTGCGGGAGTTGGCTTCATAGGTGTTCCAGTTGCTCTTTTGGATTCGAGCGTCTTGTATTTCTAGTTGGATCTGATTTGTCATCTTGGATCATTATTTGTATATCTTGGACCTTATATGGTCAGTTGTATTATTTCTTATGTATGCCTTCATGGCAAGATGTAATTTTAATGCAAACATTATGTGTTCTTATGAGACTTAGTGCTTAAGTGCAATGTAATATTATTTCAATCTTGTGATGCAAAAGAAATGTATTGATGGGAATTAAATGGTTAAATGTATATATTTTATTAGAATCACTAATGTAATGTAATGGAAAGAATCATCATGAATGAAACATAGACATGTTCATGTTATCACATGCAATTGTATGAAACAATCATTGTATAGTGTAATTGTGTCTTTATGATTAAATCATCTTAATTGGATTAATTAACGTTAAGCAATGTTTAGTTTAATTATGTAAACCATGTTGGGAAAGCCTTTAGGAGTTAACTTAAGTCTTATGTTGTGCAATTTAAATGTAATGTTAACTTAATGCATCATTTAGTTTATTAAAGTTTTAAAAAAAAATTATATACACTCTTTTCAAGTGTTTTACTTTAATCCCTTCGGGGTTTCCTGGCGGGGCGTTACCTTTGCATAATATCCATAGTTTTGATTAGTAGTTTCTAATATAAGTTTTTAAAGTTATTTCTTTTGAATATAGTTTAAAAAAATTATGTCTACCTATTGTTGTTTCTTTTGATTGTGTAGTCCTAGCACTACTTGCCACTTGCTACCTCCATAAAAAAAATATTTCCATTACTACTAGTGGCCTCACCTATGCTTGCTCGTTACCACAATAATGCCACTAAAAACATTTTCTTAGATGTCAATGTAGTTACTAGAGCTACTACGAATCATTTTCCATGTGCAATTATAGTTTCCAATCAAATATGTGAACCTGAAAAGACATGAGACATTTTCTCACTCATTTGAAGGTCTTATAGATTGGAATTTTTTATTCGGACCATTCTTTTGCAAACCCCATGATAATATAGACAATTTCTAATTTTCATATACATGTATTCTATAAAATTTATTATTTATCACAAGTGTTAGTATAGAGTTCCTATTTTTGGGCTTTCTTAAGCTCTATTTGGGTTTGAATATGGCTCCTTTGTAAATGTTTATTTAAAAGTGCATATTTTTGTGTACTTCATAGTAATATTGTTATATTATACTCTCTCTGAACTAAGTTGTACTTTAAGCATTATAGATTAGGTTTGGCATTTATAGAATTATTGAAATCAATCCTACTTGTTATTTTGACCAAATGTCAACTATAATCATACTAAATGAAGTGTCCTAATCAATTTTTAGGGGCTTCTTTTTCTTGATTAATTTAGTGGGGTGTGTGATTATTCTCATCTCTAATTCAATTTTTATTTGCGCTCTTCTAATCTTGCAATGGTTCATCCTAAGATTCCTTACTTAACTCCATCCAACTATTCAAATTGGAAATAAAGTATATGGAATATTTTAATGAGTAAAGAGTATACTCCAAGTATATATTAACTGTTTTCCAAATTTGATACATCTTAAAGAAAAATGGCATGCCTCGTTTAATGTACTAAAGCACTTCAAGGATATTTATGTATATTTGTTTTTCTCAATCTTCTTTTAAACATTGAAAAGTGTGCATTACCTAAAGAGGCATGAGACAAACTTACGGAAATATATGTTCAAATTGATGAGATTAAGGGATATCAAATAGATAATAATTTGATGAACCTAGGTCTTAAGTATTTTAACATTATTTAAGATTATGGAACAAAGTTTAATGATATAAGACCATGCGGTTCAAAGATTAAAGTATTGATAAAAGGATGCATAATTATTTTTTAATGTGCTAAGAAAACATGGTTTTCAATAGGCTATGTTTATTTTTACTTTTTAACTCATTGGCTCACTCCGAGATAGGCATATAATATGCCTACATTTAATTCATCTATAAAAATACTAATGCATGAATAAGGAAAGTTAAATTAACAAGTCTTCTCAAGCTATCCAAGGACAAAGAATTAGTTGGTAGCCAACCAAAGGGTTTGAAATAGTTTTAATACAATCTATGATAATGAGAATAATCAATCTAACCACGAGCCATGAAGAAAAAAGCATCACATTCATCTACTTCACAAATAGAATATTAACCCACTTCTTAGAAAGGGAATTTTAGAAGAAGGATAGGATAACTTGTTTAAAATTCAAGAAATTTGTTCGTGATGAGCATTAGTGTCATGCTAAGTCAATTTATGAGTTGATGCAATTTAGATTGGGGGGACATATCAAACTATCCAATCTTCCATCCTTTACATATCATTCCACCAACAATAACACTAATGAAATAAATTTTGAAACATGTATTCATTACAAAATTATTAAATAACACTTACATATATGGAGGATTTCAACAAGAAACATAATTCAAAAATTTTACCAGAGTTCTAGGTATTTCATTCTTTAAAATCTTCAAACCCTCTTGCCTTCAAATTTCTTGGCTACACTCCTCTTTGGAAATTTGATTTTTCCCTTCATATTACAAATATCATGGCTGCCTTTAACACCTCCAACACACCTACAAATTCTTCTATTGTCTTTCTCCTCTTGGCAAGCTATTTGCCTACACTCTTATGTAATTCTCTCGAGCAATCTACAAGTTCTTTCTCCAACCTTGATGTTGCTGATTGATTCTTCTTAACAACATTAAAGGATTAACTCTATATATATTATAACCCTTGTGATTCATCATAAAGTGGCACCCAAATCTTCCCTTTCATTTCCCTCCAATTGTCTTATGAACTTCCTATGTATATGCTTGAAATTCTTCATGAAATGCTTCCAAATATGGACCCCAAACTTGATAAACTATATTAAATGACTTTATGTTGTAAATTATGTTAAAAAGTGAATAAAAAAAGAACCAAATTGTGCTCTTTGGGAAATTAAATATTTTTTAATTATTTTCTCAAAAATCACTAGTTTTCCCTCCATTTTAAGCACCTGAAATGAAAGAATAAAATAAGTATGCAATGCCAATGGAAAATTGCCTTATGAACACTTCCTTAAGCATCCAAATAGATTAAATTAATTCATTTCCAATTTATAAAATTCCAATTAATCATTTCAACCTTTGAAACCTTGAAATTATGCAATATAATGCTTGTAAAATCACATTAAACACCCTATTTGCCTTTGATTTTTCAAATAAAAAGCCAAGTCTTGATAAAAAATAATATTTTATCTTTCAATGGTCCAAAATATGCTCTTGAAGCTCCAACCTACACCAAAAATGCAAAACGTGAACATGAAAATAAAATTATTTTTTTGGTGATGCAGGACTGCCTATGAGCTTGTATGCTCTTGCATCATGAGTTGAGACATCTTTTGTAAAAGAATCACATCAATATTTTGTATTCCTATTAATTGGGATGATTTAATATTCAAAATAAACTTATGGGAAAGGAAAATCACTAGTTGCATTGGTAGACTCTTCCAAGTAGTTGATACTTAAATCTAGTGCTTCACACCACATGGATTTTAATCATTATGAATTTTCCTTTTTAACCTTATCCTTTTTTAAATATCCTCATAAGTGATAACATAGATGTGGAAATTTTGAGGATAGGTTTAGTTGACTTGGATGAAGTTTCATTTAAGGATGACCTTGTTTTACCTAATTATTCTATATCACTCATCTTGGAAATGGTGTGAATGTTGAGTTCATTATATATTTAGTTGTGATTCAATATCTTGAGGATAATTATTTGTTGTAGGGTATATTAATCATCAACCTTGCCTATATGCATTCTAATGAACTTTGTTCCTAATTCTCCTTCAACTATTTTGTTTATCGATTCAAACAAGATGAGTAAAGTATGACATGAATGGTTGGTTATCTCAACTACTACTATATTCAACATCTTATTGTTAATGTAGGTTTTTATTTCCTAGTTGGTTATTTATTTTCCTATTTCTAGATTTTTTCTACACTTTTAATCAAGTCGGCTTAGGATTAATTAAGTGAGTATTAGTGTGAGTGGGTGCAAGGTGTCAACATCTTCCATGGGAATTATGCTTTCCTTTTTTAGGCTATTGTGGTGGTCTCTTCCCATTGGTCATATTCCCCACCTCTCCCCTCTCTCATTTTCTACATATACTCACTCCTAGCTAGTCTTTTTATCTTATTCTATTGCATTGTAATTGCATTTTGCAACTTTTTTCTCTTGCATTCTCCTATTGCTACTTTTCTTTTGCAACATTTGCATTTTTCTCTTAAAGACCAACTCTATGTTGTTATTTTGATCTTGTATCATTTACATTCACAATTTTGTTTCTATTCGTTTGCACTAGTTATTATGGATTATCCATCTTTTTAGATTCCAACATGGTATCAGAGCTATTCTAGTGCAAGAATAGATTTTAGTTTCTTTATTTGAGAGATCTAGAGGGGCTAATACATTTTTTGTGGGTTTCCTAAAAATCGAGTATGCTCTTCTCTTGCATTTCCATATGAACTTGAAAATAAAAAAAGTTTGAGGGAAAACTCTAATCTTTGGGATTTTTAGTACAAATATTTTGTAAAATCTAGGTGTTTGTAGCAATCTTGTGATTTTGGTGGCATTATCAATTATTCCATTGCATCCAAAAGGCTCAAGAAAGTCAGATTTGGCTTTCTTTTCATCGAAATCAAAATACATAAATTCAGAGAAAGATTGAAGGAGGCTTCTTTTTTGCATCAAATGTCTTCTGCAAGTCAAATTGAAAAACAATTTTTGGTTCTTCTTCTCAGGCCCAAAATACCATATAGGTATCTTTTAGATTTTGTAGATATTGATCAAATCTTGCAAAAATTGTTGTCCAAAAAGCGTCGCATGATCATTTTTTTAGTTGTAGAAAGTTGAATTTAATTTATTTTTTATTTTTTTGCTTGCTGAATCAATAAAAGCTTTATGGGTTTTATTCATAGCTCAAAAATATTTTTGGGTTTTTGATTTTATCTACTTATAGAAAATAGATTTTCTAGAAATCAATTTTTTTTATTGCTAGAAAAAAACCGTTCTCGAAGGACAAAATCAATTTTTTTAAAATTCATCTCTTTTGCCTTGGGTGTTGGGTTTCGGTGAACAAGGTATCATTGGAAAGATAAAGATGATCACTTTCCATCCATATTGGTCTTGATTAGATTTTTTTTATCTCCTTTTTCAAATGTTGAATGTTAAAGTTATGTCTGAGAACAACTACATCTCTAATTTTTTTAGATTATGTGTTTGTACTTTTGGCAATCGTGGGCCTCGACACTATTATATTTTGGGAAAAGATTTGTAATCGCACTAAAATATAAAGTGTCTGCATTGTAATATTTTGGGGCGATGTTTTTGAGACTTGTGAAAAAGGTAGGAGTGTATTGGTGTTCTTGTGTTCACTTTCTTTTAGCACTTCTTTTAGTATTTTTGCATCATGGATCAAACAACAGTTCCCATTCTAACTCCTTATGAAGCATATTGAAATTTATGTTTGTTTGTTTCTCTTGACCTACTATTTTATATTGAATCTTTGAGTACTCCAAATGAAATTTGGACAAAGTTAGAAACTTTATTTGAAACTCAAGATTCAATGAGGGGTCATATGCTGGAAAATGAACTCATAAGCCTAAGTCCAGGCAAGTTTAATAGAATCCAATATTTCTTCACTAAATTAAAATTAGTAAGGTTGTAGTTAAAACAATGTGGAATTGAAAAGAAAGATGAACAAGTAATTTTTAGTATTCTCTCTAAGCTAAATTATGAACAAACAGTATTTTTTTCTACCTTCTATGCTACTAAGGGTGCACTTGGGACTCAATTTACCATGCCATCATTAGATGATTTTGATATTTCTCTCCCATGAGAGAAAGATAAGCTAATCCAGACGGGAACTCTAAAATCCTTTAAGTCACATGTCCTAGCTGTCAACCAAGGCACAAAAGAACAAAAAGGACACATTATTAACAATAAGGAGAAGAAACAAAAGAATAGCAATGAGAAGAAGGATCAGAAACAAGCTACCCTTTATGTAGCTAATGGGACCTAATCATCTAATGGTGACAAGCCTAAGAAAGAGAAGATCAAATGTGCCTATTGTAAAAGACCTGGTCATGATGAGCATAAATGTTTGAAGAAACAAATTGATCACTTGACACACATTCTTGAAAAGAATAATATTTGTGTACTCAAATCAATAGAATAAAGTTCAAGTGAGGTGTCTAACAAGGCTAAAGAAAACTACAAGGGGTTAAGAAAGGGAAAGGCACTTGTAGCATTTGCTTCACCACAATCCACTTGGGTTCTTGATTTGAGTGTCTTACACCATATGGCTTCATCAAAGGGTGAAGTTGCATCTTTCAAGCCATGTTCAATGCCTTTTATTTTCATGGGTGATGACACTCCTGTTGAGAAGTGTGAGAGAGGTTTTGTTGATGTGGGAGATGACACATTCCACGATGTTCTTTGTGTGTCCTCACTATCAACTAATCTCCTATCAGTATATCAGATCACTCACACAGTATCAACCAAGCAAGTTGAGTTCTCTTTTGATTCAGTGGTAATTCATGAGTTGCATAACGATTCTATAGTTGCATTTGGGAAAGCAGACCATCAGTCTCAACTTTATATGTTTTCTCATTTTTTTCTTGATCCTCCTCCATCTATTTTTCTCACTCATACTGATGAAGTGAGTAACTTGTGGCATCAATGATTTGGCCACTTAAACTATTGCTACTTGTAGCAGCTCAGTTAGCATGACATGGTCACAGGATTCCCTCCAATTCACTTTTTTGATGGTGTTTGTCAAGGATGCATTCTTGGCAAGCATATCGAGGAGAAATATGACAAAGGAAAATCTTGGAGAGCTTCCTAACTTTTGGAGTTGGTAACATAGTGATTTGGTTGGACCATTTCCACATCCATCCTTCAGTAGAGCTCGATATGTTTTGACATTTATTAATGATTTTTCTAGATACACCTTTTTATATTTTCTCAAACAAAAGTCTAAAGTCTTTGATTCATTCTTGGACTTCAAAGCATTTGTAGAGGAACAATTTGGGAAATCTATTAAAGTTTTGCATACAAATAATGGGGTGTAGTATGTCAACAACAAGTTTGAGCAGTTTTGTGTCTTTGAGGGCATTGAATTGCAACATATAGTTTCGTACAGTCCTCAACAGAATGGGGTTGTAGAACAGAAAAATCAGTCCTTGAAAGAAATGGCCAATTATATGATTTACTCCAAATCTCTGGCACCACCATATTGGGCAAAAGCCATTAACTATATGTTATATCCAGAGCCAAATCCCTTACAAAGCTATAAAGGGGGTAACACCCTTTGAAGCTTGGACTCATCAAAAACCCTTAGTTAAGAAATTTTGAGTGTTTGGATCTCATGCATTGGCCCACATTCCAACATAAAAATGCAAGGTTATGGATTCACAGAGTAAGCCTTGCATATTTGTTGGATATCCAAATGATGTTAAATCCTACAAGCTTATTGATCCTACCACTCACGAGTTATTCATTAAGAGGAGTGTTCATTTTGAGGAGAGTCCTTCTAGCTCTTCTTCTACCACTTATCCATCCACTATCATATTGGAGCCACTACGTCATGATGATAGTTATTCAAAGGATCTTAATCCTTCTGCTTTTGATGAGTCTTCTTTCTCCACTTCATATGGTGATAGCGATGATGGGGATTCACATTCCTCCCATAGTCCTCATTCAAAGGATGTTGATTCTCCTTTAGATTCTCTAGTCTCAATACCTCTTTAGGCTCGTAAACCACTAGATTCAATAGGTGATTGGGTTGGTGATCCTTTAGATACAAGAAGAACAAGGTCATAGTTTCAGAATGCTCCACATCTCTTTATTTCTTCAACTTCTAATGCAAAGTACTTTCGAGAAGCTTTAGGTATCCTCGAGTGAGATATAACTATGCAAGAAGAGCTCAATTCCTTGGAGAGGAACCACACTTGGGATCTTGTCCCTCCTCCTAAGGGAAGAAAACTTGTTTGATGCAAGTGGATATATTATAAATTTTTTCTTTAAATGGGTCGATTGATAAACATAAGGCTCACTTGGTTGCTAAATGATTCTCCCAAGTTTCTGGGATTGACTACTCTAATAATTTTGCACTAGTTGCCAAAATGAATTCTATTTGAATTGTCCTTTCTATTGTTGCAACTCATAGATGGGAGCTTCATTAGATGGATGTGAAGAATGCTTTTATTCATGGTGACCTTCAGGAGGAGATATATGTGGAGCAGCCACAGTGGTCCATTCAGGATCCTTCACTTGTTTGTTGTCTTTAGTAGTCTCTCTATGGCCTCAAATAGGTCCCTCGAGCTTGGTATGACAAGATAGACTCTTTCCTTCTAATAGTTGGGTTCAATCATTACCATTTTGATCCAAATGTCTATATTTTGCAGTAAGATGACACTCTCACTTTTTTTGGTTCTCTACGTTGATGACTTGTTGATCATAGGGAGTCAGACATCCACCATTCAAGCAGTGAAAACTGTCCTTCATGATCATTTCTTGATGACAAACTTAGGCCTTTTGTACTACTTTTTGGAAATGGAGATACTCGGTCTTCTTCAGGGACATTCCTTGCACAACCTAAGTACGCTCTTGATATGCTCTCTAGATTTTGCATGATTGATTGTAAGCTTGCACCGATTCCATTTGTGTTTGGGGTCAAACTTGAGGCTAACTATTCTTCACCTTTGGTAGATGGCACTTTACATTGACAACTTGTTGGTAGTCTTATATACTTGACTCACACAAGACCTGAAATTTTATATGCGATAGGAATGGTCTCTTGATTCATGTAGGAGCCCCATGAAATACACTAAAAAGAAACTAAGAGGATTCTTCACTACATTCAGGGTACTCACAATTATGGGATTCACTATGTAGCAGGTGTGGATTTTGACTTGGTGGGATACACAGATTCAAATTGGGTAGGCAATTCTCAAGATTGCAAGTTTAATTTAGGATATTGCTTCTCTCTTGGGTTCAAGCCAATTTGTTGGTCTAGCAAGAAGTAGTCAACAATTTCTCTTTGATCTATAATGGCTAAGTATTGAGGAGTAGTTAATACTACTATTGAGGCTATTTGGCTTTAGAACATTCTCACTAAGTTTGGCATTTCTTTATGGAACCTGATAGTCATCTCTACTGACAACTAAAGTGTCATACAAATCTCTCACAATTAGGTCCATCATCAAAGGACCAAACATATTAATATCCACGTGCACTACATTCAAGAGCTAATTCATGAGCAGTTTCAGGTACTATACTACATTAGATCAAATTGTAAACATCTTCACCAAACCCTTCACTGTGAGAAATTTCCTTCATTTGTGAGCCACTTTTGGGGGGGCTTCTTAGTCCTCTCTCTCTCTCTCTCTCTCTCTCTCTCTCTCAATGGGTGGCTTTCTTTTATATCTTATGCGGGCTTCTTCTCTTTGCCGGGGGGGGGGGAAGGGATTCTTTGTACATGGATACCTAATATGGCCTCGCTTATTAGGACCCATCAACCTTTTACCCACCTAAGTTGTGCTTAAGGGGGTTGTTAGTGTAGGTTTTTATTTCCTAGTTGGTTATTTATTTTCCTATTCCTAGGATTTTCCTACACTTTTAATTAAGCTTTCTTAGGATTAATTAAGTGAGTATTAGTGTGCGTAAAAGGTGCAAACATCTTCCATGGGAGTTACACTTGCCTTTTTTAGGCTATTGTGGTGGTCTCTTCCCATTGGTTATATTTTCCACCTCTCCCCTCTCTCATTTTCTATATATACTCACTCCTAGCTAGTCTTTGTATTTCGTTATATTGCATTGTAATTTATTGGTGTAATTATTTGTTCATGTTGGATATAATTGCATTGCTTAGTTGTATTGTAGACTTAAGTCCATTCCCCTAAGTTGCACTTAAAGGGGGTGTTAGTGTAATTATTTATTCATGTTGGATATAATAAACACTTTACTTAAGTTTACTTAGGTACATGAATAACATTGTAGTTTGCATATGAGACACCTAGGGAGATGTGCATACATTGGAAGTGTGTATGTAGGAGAATTTCCACCTTTAATGGTGTGATCTTGTTATTACTCTATCATATCCACTTATTGTGGAGTGATAATTCCACCTTCGGTGGGTGATCCACCTCATGTGGAATATTTTACTATTTCTCTACCTACCCCTACCTACCCTTACATCTCATTGAGCCACATGTCATCATTGTGTGCTCTCTTGTCTCTTAGCCTTGCCTTTATAAGAAGGAACATCTACATTGTATGTAACAACAATTCTGATGATCCAGTTGATCTCTTTTGCATCTTGATAGGAATACAGTTTATTCTTGTCACATTTTATCTCTCTTATCACTGTGCTATCTTATGGTCTCTTTGATCTTGGCTGCTTCAAGAATAATCTCACATGGTATCAGAGTGGTTGGAGTGCCTTTGTATAGCCTTTGGAGAGATTTCGAAGGAGGTCAAGAGGTAGATCTAAGGAACAACATCTTTTGGAGGCATCCTAGACCAGATGCGACCTTGCCATTGAATCCGGGTGTCCGTTTCTATGAATTTTGACTATAAATTTGCCTATATTGGGTAAAAAGTCAATTTGGAGCTTTGGAGGAAAAATTCAGCCTATTACGCTGTACGATACGGATTTTTTGAAAAAAAATAATTTTAAAATATTTTCTGCGAATTAATTTTTTTGATTTAATATTTATTTATTTCACAGTTTTTTTAAATATCATTGTAAAGTTTTTTTAAAATTAAAATTAAAAAAATCAAAATATTATATTTGTGGGGGGGGGGTTGAGTCACCCCCGCCCATCGTACCCGTACTACACATTTTTTTTGCAGATCTTTTATTGATTGGCGAGGTCCGCCGCCCGACACCATACTCTGCTCCACAATCCTCCCGTGCCTCTGCATTCTCTGACCTCTCTGTGGTCAACTGTTAGTCATCGAGACTCCCGTTCCAGTCGCTTCTCCTCTGCCCGACAATGCCCCGACTACCTCTCCCACCTGTACCCGCCACTTCTCCGGCTCTCGTGGCTAATGCTGCTTCTCCGACTTCTGTGGCTGGCTCCTAACATTCTTTTGGCAAACTCTGCTTAGGATCCCGCCAGTGACTAGCGATTGACAGTTGTCCCACGTCCCGTCAGCGAGTTGCTCCTCTTGTTGGCCCCGCATCTCACCAACGACCTGCTACTCCCACCGGCAACTTCTGCTTCTCGCCACCGGAGCCCCGACATCTTTCCCAACAACTTTTGCTTCCCACCATTGACGACTTCGACTGTTGCAATTTTCGCACTCCGCCTGCCCCCTGTTTGCTCGCTTAAGTGAGAGACAGATACATGGTCACCCTTCATTCGCCTTGAAACGCCAACTCACGACCACATGGTGATATTTGATTAGTCATCGTGCACAGTTAGATCTGCACAGTCAACAGTCTACTCAACACCAATTGTGCATGCCACACAATAGTCTAGTCAATGCCTAGTCTTCATGCCACGCTGACGTCCGTACAGTCCAATCAGCGAACACGTCAGCAATTTGTAAACTGCTACATTAGATTTTGTACGACACATGTTACCACTCGTTTTTGCCATGTCACTGTCTGTACTGTACAAACACATAGTCAGCAGGGGAGTGAAGTTTTCATGATGGCTAGACAACCGTCAAATTTCACCTTAGTTTTTGCCGACGTCATCAAAATTTGAAATTTTTTGCTTTCCTCACCATTGAGTTCTTTGATTTTGTAGTTCAACTTCAAATGGCCATGTCTTTCTCATTTTTGCTCCTTTTTTGGTGCAATTTTTTTGAAATGAGGTAATTTTTCGTGTACTTTCATGTGGTGATATTATTTTCTGATTTTGGTTGACATATTTTTCAGAATAATTAGTTTTTGGTGACTATACCTGTCCAATCCCAGTTTTTCCAACTTTCGGGACTCCGTTTGGGCTCATACGAACTCCTTTTCAGGTGCTATTTTTTTTTAAAGTGCATTTATTTTTGTCTACTTTCATAATATGCTATCATTTTTCTATGATTTTAAGTAGAAATTATACTTTCAGCATATGGTCTTTTTTTACCAATTTGGCACTTGTGTTGCATAGATCTATCTTTATGGTCTTTTGCATTGTAGTTCTTTGCCTATTGGGGAAGTTGTAAAACAAAATAAGAAGTCCACCTTTCCATTGTTTGCAAGTGGTCTATTGTACACGCACTACATATAAAGTGCCAAAATCATCATTTAGGGGGGCGTGTCTCTTGTGCTTTTGTGCTCTTGTGTTCTTTCCTTTTGCTGCTATGGGTTCTCCTAAGTTTCCTCTCTTAACTCATCATAATTATGCTACTTGGAAAATTGATGCATGGAGTAAACTTATGGAAAAAGGACTAACTCATTACATCGATGGAACTATTGTTGCTCTTGTTGATCCTAAGGTTGATCCTAATGCTCACTTGGACTGGCTCACTAAGGACATCATGGCAATTAGTACCTTAAGAAAGTACGTATCAAAGGATCTCATCTTTCATATTGAAAAAATGTACCTTAATTAAGGATGTTTGGCAAAAGTTTCAAGACTTGTATGGTCAAGTTGATGAGATTAGGGGATATCAAATTGATAGTGATCTCACCATGTTAGATCCCAAGAACTTTGATACTATACAAGTTTATGTCACTAAGGCAAAAGAGATGAGGGCACAACTCAAGGATTGTGGAATTGATAAGAAGGATACTCAATTGATCTTCAATTTGATGGGCAAGCTTCCACAAGAATATGCAGCATTTGTTTCTAGTTTCCAAACCCATAGGATGACAATGGGTTCAAGCTACACAATGCCTACATTTGATGCTTTCACTGAAATGTTGATGATGGAACAAACTAAGTTGATAAGCATGGGCATTCTTAAGACTTCTAAGTCTCAAGCATTAGTGGAAAATCAAGGGAACAAAGGAAATCAAGGAAAGGACAACTCAAACAAGCAGAAAGGCAAATCAAAGCCTAAGGACAAACCACCACCTTCTTCACAACAAGGAGATTCATCCTCTTCCAAGAAGGACAATTCACCAAAGAAGGAGAGACCTACTTGTGCCTATTGTAAAAAGGTTGGTCATGAGGAGCATCGTTTCCATTCTAAGAAGATTGATGAGCTCATACATATCCTCAAAAAGCACAACATTGATTTGCCTAATGCTTACAAGAAGGAGGATTCATCACCTTCCACTTCCTCACAATCAAAGGGGAAAGGGCAAGCATTCATGGCTTCTACAAGTGGGAAGACTCACTCTTTTGGGACAAGAAAAGGAAAAAGCTCTTTGTGCTACTACAAGTCATGATTCAGGGAGATGGCTTCTAGATTCAGAGGCTTCTCATCATATGGCATCTTCGCAGTCTATGTTTTCTACATTTAAGCCTTGCACCATGCCGCAGATTTTGATGGGCAATCACACATAAATGGATGTGATTGGGAAAGGATCTATTGCCATTCTGGATAACTCCTTCAATGATGTGTTGTGTGTACCCCATTTGAAAAACACTCTTCTTTCCATCTATCAAATCACACATGACGCAACAAAGAAAATTGTGGAGTTCACACCTGAGTCAGTTTTCATTAGAGACTTGGAGACTAGAACTATCATTGCGACTAGGTTGGTGGATCATGAATCTCAATTATACTCCTTTTCAGATTTTGTTGATGAGGATGATTTCACATATGATGATTCTTCACATGATGATTTTACATATGATGATCACACTTCTTGTGATGATTCAGATTTTTAGGAGAACTTTGGGTACTTGAACTTGGGGATTCTCACATGTGACCCCATTCTTGAGACTTGTGTTTCATCTCCTCCTATTGATATCACATCACCTATTGCACATGATGATGTGGATAGTGCGACAATTTTGCCTTCTTGTGATTCAGTGTAACAGGATATACCTTGTCTTCCAGCTTCAGTTTCATGGGATGAGTACTTGACAGACATTTCAGGTTTGTTTGTGGAGTCCTACATTGCAGATTTGGGATAAATCATTGATGATATTCATCTTCTCTTTGATGAAGATGATCCTTCTTCGATTGTTGCGAGGGAACACTCTGTCCCTCTTGTTCATTCTCTACATGATCATTCTTTCGAGGTTGACATGATTGTGGATACTTATGTACAACAATTGGAGGAGGTCTCTTTATGCTTTGAGGAGACATATGAGTTTTTGGGACTTGTTCTACATTCATCTCCACTAGATCTTGGAGTGCCTTTTTCAGCAACGTGGATTAGTTCACCACCTTTGGAGGGGGTAACTTTCATCATCGACATGGGGACACTTGAGCAGTTTTCAAAGACTTCATTCATCATGAGTTTTTTCCCTACATCTTCCCTTCATGATTGGGGAGACTTCATAGATACACCTTTGGTTTTGTTTCTTCCCAAGGGGAGGAATGTTGTTCGATGTTCATGGAGCAGTTTCTTCATTCATTCTCGAGCTTCTACCATTGGTGCAGATTCCATATTGAGGGGGGGCTACCTAGCTTCTCTTCTTCTCTCATATGGGGTGGACTTTTTCCTTACATGGGGTTTTGTCCTTCACATACTTCTTTGAGAGTTCTTTGTATAGTTTTCATCTCTCTTTTGGGGGAGGGTTTTTTACCATTGGGTTTTTCTCTCTTTCCCCGATTTATGGGAGATTGCATTTGCATTTGTACATGGGTACCTAACATGGCCTAGTAGCTGGGACCCATATTGCATTGCTTAGTTGTATTGTAGACTTAAGTGCATTCCCCTAAGTTGCACTTAAGGGGGGGTGTTGGTGTAATTATTTATTCATGTTGGATATAATTACACTTTACTTAAGTTTACTTAGGTACATGCATAACATTGTAGACTGCATATGAGACACCTAGGGAGATGTGCATACATTAGGAGTGTGTATGTAGGAGAATTTCCACCTTTTATGGTGTGATCTTGTTATTACTCTATCATATCCACTTATTGTGGAGTGATAATTTTTCCTTCGGTGGGTGATCCACCTCATGTGGAATATTTTACTATTTATCCTACCTACCCTTACATCTCATTGAGCCACATGTCATCATTGTGTTCTCTCTTGTCTCTTAGCCTTGCCTTTATAAGAAGGCACATCTACATTGTATGTAACAACAATTTTGATGATCCAATTGATCTCTTTTGTATCTTGATAGGAATACAATTTATTCTTGTCACATTTTATCTCTCTTATCATTGTGCTATCTTATGGTCTCTTTTATCTTGGTTGCTTCAAGCATAATCTCACATAATTGCATTCTACAACTTTTTTCTCTTGCATTCTCCTCATGCTATTTTGATTTTGCAACATTTGCATTTCTATCTTAGAGACTAACTTTGTGTTGTTATTTTGATCTTGTACCATTTACATTCAAAATTTTATTTCTATTCGTTTGCACTAGTTATTTTGGGTTATTTAGGTTTTCAAATTCCTACACTTATCACATAGGATATGCTTATGGTAGGAAATCAATTGTGTGGGTTTTCAAGTTTTTGGCTTCCTCACATAGGTGCATATTCCTTTAGAGAAATACAATGATTTGCAAACTCAAATTTATCCTTGTATTGCACATTTTTTTCTTATATACTAATTATCTCAGGGTGTATTACCTCATAGATCCTAAGACACGTGATTTTATGAGAGGAATGTTCAATTTAAGAAAAATATCTTATAGTTTTTCATATCATACTTCTCCAAGTCTTCCTCCATAGTAGATTCCTTCACGAATGATTGTGATTTAAAGGATTCTCCTTTGCCACCTTATACTCATAGTTTTATCATGATGATTCATCTCTAACTTCATAAAGTTAAAATCTATAACCTTAGTACTCTTGAATTCATCCCCATCTTCTTTATTATTTTATAATTTTCAAAAAATTTAACTAGTAGCCACATTTGTTGGAGATCCTTTATATATTCAAAGGATAAGGTATCAACTTAGGGATATATCACAATCCACTTTAGATTTTATTCATAATCTTTTCATGAAGCATAAAGTATAATTGAGTTGGATTTAGTGAGAGAAGAAGAGTATAATTTCTTGATGAGGAAAAACAATTGAGATCTAGTTCTTATTACCAAGGAAAGACAAATATATTAGTGTATGAGGATCTATCAAACCAAAAATCTAATAGTTAGAATTTTTGTATGTCCAAAGCATGAATTGTGATTAAAGTTGTCTTGTAGCTTCTTGATATTGATTCTATTGATACCTTTCCTCCTATTGAAAAGATGAACTTCATCCACTTAACACTTGAAATAGTTATAACTCATGTTTGGACTATGTATCAAATGGATGCAAATAATGCATTTCTTCATGGGATATTTAGGAAGAAATGTACATGGAGAAGCCACATGGATTAATTGATGATTATTCATGAATTTTATATTGAATTTTGCCTATGGCCTCAAACAACCCCTTCAATATCCATATCCCATGACGAACAACACTTTCTTCTCTTAGTGAAATTATTGAGATTTCACTTGTATCCAAATATCTATATTTCAAGACACGATGCACCTCACTTGTTCTTAGTTCTCTTTGTTGATTACTTGATCATTGCATGAATCCCATCATCCATAATTAAGTTAAATTCACTTTTTAGGATTTTTTTCCATAATATAATTAGATTTATTGTAACCACTCATTACTCTTTCAATATTGCTCTTTCTTAGCCCAAGAATGCTCTTGACCTGTTACCTCAATGCCACATGACTAATTGTAAGACTACATTAATTCTTTTTCTATCTAGAGTAAAGCTTGTGGCCAAGTGTTCCATTCCATGTTTTTATGTTACGTTGTATTTTTATCTTGTTAATAACATCATACACTAGAGATCTCATATGTGATGGGTATGATTTCACACTTTTGATAAAAGATACATGAGCTTTACTAAAAATATTCCAAGCATATCTTGTACTATATATGTAGAACTTGAGGTTATGGGATTCAATATGTAATAGTTCTAAGTTTATACTTGTTTAGATGAATAAATTTTGATTTGGTTGGTGATCTAGATGATCATAAGTCCACATTTGGATGTAAATTGTACTTTGGTTCTATTCCCATTTGCTTATAGAGCAAGAAACAATATGATATCACTCTTTCTTTGATGAAGGTTGAATATTAGTGGACTATTAATTCCACCACTATGGATTTAGAATATTCTTATTATGTTCGGAATATTATTTTCTTGGCTATTGGTTATTTTTGTGACAAATACAATTCCATTTAGATCTTAAAGAACATGGTTCACCATTAATTTATTACATCAATGAGTTAATATTGGAGTAGGTCATTGATTTGTAGTATTCCATACAATAAGTGGATGTAAATTCTTCACTAAACCCTTTATTAAGAGTGATTTCCATCATTTGTAAGTTCTCTTATGGGTGTAATATATTATTTCTGTGGGGGAGGGGTCACATAGCCCTTCCTTTGTCATTCTCTCATGGGGGAGTATTTTATTACATTTTTTTTCATTCCCTTTGCTTTAGGGGAACAATTATGTACATGGGTACGTAACATGGTTACACATGTATGAGGAAGTACATGGAATTGGAGGACAAAAAAATAGGGTTAAAAGTGGCCAGTTTTTTATCACAATTAGCTAGAATTTAATTTCAATGAGTAACTTGATATGTGAATAGTAAAAATGTAAAGATGTGATAAGAACAAGAATTATCATAATCCAAATCTAGTTTTTGAATTATTAATGGTTATAAAAAATGGTTAAGATTAAGAGGGTTAAATTTCGAGCACATATAAAGTGTTCTTATTTTTATCAAGAAAATATCTAGCATAACAACTAGTGTGTTCTTCCCCAATTTTGTTGTGTAAGATATTTTTCAAAACTAGTTGGTATAAATGTAGTTAAGATTGAGTACTACAAGTTGTGTATTTTTATTATTTTTTATTGAAAATATTTTTTGATAATTTTTTCTTAAGGTGGATGCTATTAGAAAAAGGTGTTTTGTAAACCTTGTATAATGTTATATAATATAATATACTATTTTTTGTGGTGCACCTAAGGATCTAGCAATGTGTGCATCACATGGGTTAGATATTCTTGGGGTTAGTTTATGTGATGTATGTGATGAATAAATGATGAACAGTTAGTACCAAACCAGTACTGAGGGGGGGGGGGGGGGGTGAATCAGTACATGCAAAAACACTTTCCCTGAACCGGTTTGACTGCACACATTGAACTTTGACTGGCAAGCAATAACACCAGTCTAAATCAGATTATTATCGGTAAAATACAGTGAGAATGTGAAAGACATAAACCGGTAACTCTTAGCTTATCACACAATCTAATACCTCATTTCCACTTCACCCTTATGCATAAATAGGTAATCTATCATAAAAAATATAATGACTGCTAGTTCAACATATTTTACCAGTTTAACATAAAATACTAAACCATCACATGAAAGACATCACACATGACACACTAATTTTTCACATGGAAACCCAACTGGGAAAAACCACAGTGGGGATGAATACTCACAAGCTGTTCTTGAACTCTTTTGAAGTCCACTCTGTTAGGAGCCTAGTCCGGTTAAATACTATTACAATAGGTTTTGCTAGGAATTGATCCTGCTAGGGATCACCCGATTAAGGGATGGCTAAATACCCGGTTAAAGGTTAGAACCCTATTAAAGGTTACCTCGCAAGAGGATTTGAAGAACTCATTGAATTGAGTCACCCTGTTAAAGGATTTACACAAAAGCTTATTAAAGCTACCCGGTTAAGGGATTTTCCAACTGCTGAAATGGTTAGAAGTCAACAGGTAATACACTGATCTGATAACAACACTCAATGCCAAGACAAATCCACTTTAGCTCCTTTTCTTCTGCAATCACACTCTGCAGGTATCAACACACTTCTCCGGTCTAGCAAGAATCAAGTATCACTCACTAGGATACACACATAACATTTGCCAACAACTTCAAAATGAAAAACATCATCGACCTTATAGGAAACAGATAGGTCGGTAGCATAAACCCTAAACCCTAAACATTTAGGTTTTACAATCCAGTCGGTTCAATCCTGACCGTTAATCACACTACATCGAATACAACAATCTTGAATAGATCTCAAGACATTCTCTAACGTTCATTCTTTGCCGCTTCAGGAAGCTAATAACTCATCACACACTCTCCATCGTTTACAGAGACTTTGCACATTCCCGAGGTAGATATGATCAATCTCCATGCAAGATCCTCAAGGAAATCCTTCACACGCACAAGGCTGACATGGCAACACTTATCTGGTCTTTATTACAATTCTAACTCATCACAAGATGTCATCGGTTGAATCGCACAATCTTGGAATGCATCAACCGAAAACCCCGAAGAAACCCTGAAGCTGAGACTACCAACCAGTAGTCATGCCAAATGAAACCTTGATAAAAAACTTCCACTTACCGGTTCTCATTCCAACTTACCGGTTCACCTTGAACAAACATACCGCTTCACTTTTTCACAAATACCAGTTTACAAATATCGGTTTACATAATCATACTGGTTCTCTTGTCGGTTTTCTTACTACAACATACCGGTTCATACTTCAGCATATTGACATCAATGACAACATACAATATCATCATGTCATCATGCTCTGCACATATGCCAATAGTATGTAACATTTGGATAAATATTTAATATGGGTTTGCACATTGGAAAAACTTAGTACCAAAAAGTAAATGATGGGAGAAATAATTTTTAAAGCTCATAATATTAGTCACATGGTTTATGTAATACCACTTGGTGGTTTTGTGTAAGCTTATATGTATGAAGAAAACACACATTTAGTTATTTTAGGTGAGGTTGTTTGGGGTTGGCTTGTGTGAGTTTCTCTTGTTAACATATATAATAGTGTACACCAATGTTTATGTGTCGTTAGAGCACATTGATATTTACGTTTGCATATTGTAGTTTCTTGGTGAAATCCATGATCATAGAAAGGTTTAGATTGTGTCTAGGTTATCTATAAGGATCAAACCTTAGTTTCTTGAGTTTATTTTTGACCTCTTATGCAATGTATAGATGTGGAAGAATATTGAGAAAGGTATGTTGTACACTTTGCATAATAATAATATAATATTATTATTTAGTGGTGGTGCATCTTATGGCGCACATACCAAACTAGGATAGATATTATTAGGGATACTTGTAAGTTGTATAAGATATTATAAATGTGTTGAGAGATAAATTAGCTAAATATATTTAAAGCCAGATGTCATGGTTTAGTGAATATACATTTTTGGACTCATGGTTTAATGTTATACCATTTGATAGTTTTGTGCAACCTTGGCCTATATAAACAAGCACGCGAGTAGTGGTATGTGCAAGTGAACATAAAGATGTTGCATATGTAGTAATAGTATTAAATATAATTTTTGGGTACACGGTTCTCATTTTCCTAGTCACATGGAGGAGTGCAACAAAAATTTCTTATTTTTACTCAAATCTAGTATTTAGAAGCATTATGAATGTATTGCAATCTTCTTGTTAAGATAATAAATTGAGTTGTGTGGTGCTTTTGAGGCTAGGTTTTTATTTAAAGGGGTTTCCTTGTTACATCTAATGTTATCTTATGTATATGCTTCGTTATTATTTTACATATTGATTCTACATTCTATTGAACATATTTTCTCTTAGAAATTTTATATGCGAATTAATATTTACTGCTTAAAATTATAACAAGGAATAATTACTTGCTTCATTTAGCAGATATAGGGGCACTAATACTTTGTGTATGGTTGTTATATGCAAATATAATGTAATAAGGAACATCGGGTGAAAATAATTCATTATTGTAGATTATAAAAACTTTTAAAAAAAGTAATGTACCTTATTTGGAAATTATTGATTCAAAAAGATGGAGCCACCAAGTTGTCAAGGGTGCTCTAAAGAATAAAATTTTACAATTTCTTGGTCGAAACTCATACAATATTTTACCTAAAAAATCATTTTTTATATTTATAATCTAAATCTTAAAATGGATTTGTAAGAAAAAACATACTCAAATGGGGAATTCAACGACTAACACAAACTTAGAAGAATAGACCTAAAAAAGACTCATCAAAAAGAAAGAAAATACACACATCAAAATAGGACTAGGGAGAACATAAAAAACATAGAATATACCTAATATTTGTAGCCTTAAATTAATTGAAAATGGGACAAGACAAACTCAACTTTTCCTTAATACTGCTTGAAAATTTTGAAATTTGCATAATGTGATCTTAATACAATTGACCTTCTAGTGAGACCTAAACTACAAAATTCAATGTCAGGACAACTTAAGACTAGGGAAGGATATAGGGCCATTTAGATTCTTTAGAAATACATGGATTTTTAATTTTAGAGTTCAAAAATTTCATAAGCAACATATACTCGATGAGATAGAGGACATGTTAATGTCCTTTATGTTGTGTAGTTAGTACATTGCTAAAGATTGTACCACACCATATAATGTCCAAGTAGTGGTAGTCCTAATGAGTTATTCGTGTTCACATGGATCAAAGAATAATGGATTGTGGTATGAGAGTACTAAATTATTTTTACATGCCAAAGTATTTTACTACCAAGGAGGATATAAATTTTATGTAAGACCATGGATATACAAACACTTGTGATATATATTGGGCTAGAAATGTGAATAGTAGGAGATCTAGCAGTAGGTATCAGATTTCTTAGATTCTATGGTGTGATTGGTTGTTGAGTAATGTATAGGCCTTGGTTTCTCTTTTGATCACACTTTCAAAGGTAGAGTATATGTAACTACTCAAAACTACTATAAGTAGTCCAACTTTATAACTTGTGTTCAAATTTTGGTTTATAGAAGTATATAATTGTGATCTATTGTGACAATCATAGTGTTGTTAACATGTATAACAAAGTATACCAATGCTTATGAATAGTTAGAACACATTGACATAAAAATTCTAGATGTCGTAGTTGCTTGGTGAAATTCATGAGTGTATAAATATTTAGATTGTATAGGTTGGCTATAAGGATTAACCCTTAGTTGTTTGAGTTCATTTTTGACCTCTTATGTAATTTATACAAGTGGAAGAACGTTGGGAAAGGTGTGTTGTACACTTTGCATAATAAATGCTTACCAAACTAGGATAAACATTCTTTGGGATACTTGTAAGTTGTAATAAGGCATTATAAATGTGTTGAGAGATATATTAGGTAAACATATTTAAAATTGGGGGTCATGGTTTAGTGAATACATATTTTTGGACTCATTGTTTATTGTAATACCACATGATGGTTTTGTGTTAGCTTGGCCTAGATATAAAAAACAACATGAGTAGTGGTGTGTGCAAGCAAGTGATCACAAAGAGGTTGCAAATGTAGTGATGTAAAGTATTAAAAGGAATTTGTGGGTACAGGGTTCCCATTTGCTTGTTCACATAAAGGATTGTAATAACAATTGCTTATTGTTACTAATCTTGTATGTAAAAGCATCATGAACATACTGCAACCTTCTTCTTAAGATAATAATTGATTTTTTTGGTGCTTTGGAGGCTAGATTTATCTCAAAAGTGTTTCCTAGGAACTTCTAGTGTTATCTTATGTATATGTTTTGTTATTCTTTTGCATATGGATTTTGCAATATATTGAACATAAATTAGTTTAAAAAGTTTATGTAGAAGTTAATATTTGTTTCTTGAAATCTCAAACAAGGAATATTACTTGCTTCATTTAGAAAACATAGGAGCACTAATAAAATGTGTAAGCTTGTCATATGTGAACACAACAATAAGGAACAATAGGTGAAAAATGATCATTGTTAAAGATTATAAAAATAGTCATTGTTAAAGATTATAAATACTTTGAAAAGGAAAGCAATAACCCTTCTTTGAAAATTCTAAGTTAAAAAACATGGAGTCGCCTAGAAGCTCCAAAAAAAAAAAAATTGTAATTTTTTTCCAAAATTCATAAATATGAATGTGTGAATATTTTACTTTAAAAACATATCTTTAATATTTTCACCCTAAATCTTAAAAAATCTAAAATTTATATTCCTTTCAAAACAAAATCCCAATATATAGTGGAATAAAAAAAATCTAAAATCTATATTCCCTTCAAAACAAAATCCCAATATATTGTGGATACTTCACCACATGAGTAACTTTGAAAGAAGGTTAATTCCTATTTACTCTATTGTAACACTATTTTTTAGCCTTTACAAGGAATAGGAGACAAAAATTCAAAGAAATGCATAAAACTAAATAAAACGCCCACGACAACCTTCACATAATAACCAAAGAAAAATGGCGACGGTACAGCCATTTCATAGAGAATTCTTCATATTTGTAGTTCAGCTGAAAAGGAAAAACAATTCAGAACATTGATGATTTCTGAGGGAGAAGTAATAAATCTTTCAAAGTTTAAACACATCTACCAACAAGAAATCCATATACGTGTGCTCAGAATTCGAAGGGGGTGAGGAAAACATGGCTTCTGCAGGAACATGTGAATGGCAACAAATGACGGAGTTCCGAGACCACCCCCAGTGCCATACAACTAAATTATATGTCACTTACGAGATGCGGGAATCTGGTTAAATTCAGGTGAGGTGGTGATTGCGGGAAAATCATCAAGCTTACATTTGTATCTGCTCCTCGCCTGGGTTGAGCTCATTCTAAGGTGGTAAGGTGAGTTTGTTTTTTTGTTTGTTCTTCTTTTTCTCTTTGGCTGAGCTTTAGCTGTTACTGCTATATTTCGGTTCATCTTTGCTGGAAAAGCCGTCTTTCAATTTGTCACGCAGTATGCATTTTTAAGAAATGGAGACTTTGCTATCACAATCGGTTACAACAGATATTTTTTATTTTGTAAGGCATGTGAATTCTATGTTTGTTCCAGAGCGTGAAAAAGCAGCGGATAATTCTTGCACTGAGTTGCATGTTTACTTAAGGTTTTCAGATTGTAGAACTTTTCTGTATTTTGTTTCTCCTGTTAAGGTTAGCTAGCAGTGAATTATATTAGTAAATATTTGCTGGGAAGGCCTTTCACGTTGTTGTTTGGTGGCCATATGTTTCATTTGCGGAAAGACTTGATAAATTGTTAGCAGGTAGGATGGTATGCTGTTTATTATCGATAAAATCAAGATCGATGTGTCAATGCTGGCCAAATTTTTCTTGTGAAGTTTTTTATTGCTGGTAAATCCATAATACAGGGAAAAGTTTACATTCTTTTTTAGTACAACACGATGTTCTTGGAAATTAGGACTGCGTTGTGTCACAATTCTAACCTTGTTGCGCCCACCTTTATTTTTTTAAAACTGAAATCCAAAAAAATTAGTTTTCTGTAAAATGATGTAATATCCTTTCCCCTTCGGATTTAGAAATATTTGATTCGTTTACAATTTTTGTACTCATGTAGTTGAGAATTCCAGGAGCCAAATGATGGAGCATCCTTCCTTTCTTATTCACCCGTCCCCTCTTTGTTTGGACAGAATTTGCCCTTGTTATTTTAAACTACCTGAAAGTGTTTTTTCCCCTTTTTCTCTTTTGTAACTTGGTATTTTGCTTTGACTGTTCGGTTGTGATACATGTTTGGCTATTTATCGTTTGAATTTCCTATGCCATTCCCAGTCTCAGGAAATATATGTTCTCGACTTCTCATTATGGCTATCTAAGCAGCACTTCCCTTCCAAAAAAGCTAAAATTATTTCCAAAAGTACTTTATCTAAGGAAAAGATTAGGCTGCAGGGCAGATGAACTCATACCCTACCCCTCACTATTTGAACCTGTGCCACTGCTACTCAAGCACAAGATCTTTACATATAAAGTCCACTCAGAAAAGCCAACGCTCCTACATATATGTGGATGCAACACTTTATAAACCATACTTATCAGGGAAGGCCAGTCAACAAACCAGGATCATACCCCCATCCCCATACCTGCATTCTTTGGTGACTACATTTATATGTAATTAATATATCATATATCTTTATTTATTTATTTACATATCTTAATTTTAATGGCATCACAAACCCCATACCAGTATCCATACCCCCACGTGTCAAGGTAACTATGATATGAAGTTAAACTGTGAGGTTGTAAGCCTCAGTATGTGCTACCCTGGCCTTAAAAAGACATCTGAGTTCGAAGTTAAACTATCCTCCCATACAAAAATCGAAAGAATAATAGTTCTGGAAAATAAATGGTAACACTGAACATTATAGAAGGATATTTAGATGCTAATAAGGTAATTTTGTAGGTTACATGTAATTGAATTATAAACTTATTTAGAAAAATAAAACTGTGTAAATGCTACATTGCAACTCTTAGAGGCTCTCTCTGCATCTTGAACCCATGTTTTGGAGTGTTGTACAGTATATGTATTATCCTGTTATAGGTGTTTTGTAATATTGTATATGATTGAAGGTTAAACAGAAGCTCTCTCAAGAAAAAGACTTAAATATTATATTGCACTCCAAACTCTGCAAAAATATTTAATTAGTTACAAGTAAATAATCAAATAACAATCTTCCTAATGAAAGAAATGGGACAAGAAAAATTCCTATGTGGATTAGAGAACTGTTAAACCACATGCTTAATACGAAATATCAACATGAAATTTGATAACCTTTACAGGTCCTAGTTTGATAGTTTGCAAATGCATTGCATAGTTAAGACATTGTTGAAAATCTTTCTTATATAAGCCGGCATACACAAAAAAGCTGCTAATAATTTTTTCTTTCTCATCTCTTTGGTACTCTTGTTTCCAAGAATTAATCTTCTGCTGACTGATTTTGTTTTTCTACGCCAGTTCATAATCTTAAACTGATAGACTTTTTAACTAGAAAGTTTCTTCTCTAACACCATACTTGCTTCTTCCAGTAGAGGACCATAAATGAAACGAGATCTGCAGGGGAGGGTCAAGGCACTGAGAGAAATGTGAATGAGATGAGCAGTGAAATGGAAACTGAAGCTGTTACTGAAAGGATGGATATTATAGATGTATCAGATGAATCTGAAGACCCTAATGCCAGGAATGATGATGTGCATATGATATCCGAGCAGTTACAAGACACTGCAACACAGATGGACATGACAGACATAAGAGAGGCCCATGCAATTGATGAAGATGTGCCATATAGAATTGAGAGTGCAGATGGCCATACAAAATCCAATGCAATTGAGAGTATGCTGTACATGGTGGAGAATGCAGATAGTCATCCAGACAATTGGGATTTGGGAGACATTCTCAAAGAAATAGAGGACTCTGGCAGGAACATGGGTATAGATATTGCTGAGAAAGTAGAATTAAGAAGCAACAAAGATGAAGTAACACTTGAAGAAGAAACAGAAGAAAGTGAAGATGGACAAGGTATACCCAATGAATTTGAAAATGCATTGTCTGATAAAGAATTAAGTGCCCTCTGTAAGGATGCTTCAAAGGCATTTTTTGATGAATGGGGACTGGTTAGCCATCAGATAAATTCATTCAATCATTTCATGAGCCATGGGTTGCAGAAAGTGTTTGATAATTTTGGAAAGTTTGATGTAGAACCTGATTATACACAAAGGAGACGGGATGGGTTGTGGTATCGGGCATCCATTTCTTTCGGTAAGGTCACTGTGGAGCAGCCTTCCTATTGCAGCAAGGAAGGCAAGAAACTGCTGCTAAAACCTGCCGAGGCTCGTTTGCGGAACATGACATATGCATCCCCTATATATCTAGAAATTACAACAAAAGTAAGAAATGATTATTTGATTTTTGAATATCTTGAAGTATTGTAAGTCAGCAGCATTTTCTGAATTAATATATGGATGCTTTACTTTTGTTGATTTTGATATGGTCTTGTGTGTGCATGTAGTGATTGAATCAGAATGCTTTTGGGTGAAATTTGAAAATTATGCACTGCCCTTGATAATAAAAATAAAAAGGATAATAACAGTTTAAAGGAAGTCTTAAATCTGCTTTATCTAACATAGTAAAATTCCTAAGTGTGTTATTCTTCTATTCTCCCCAATACCCAATGAGAAAAATTAGAAAATCTTTAATTGCAGTTATTCTGAATATCTTATAATTTGTTAATACATTACTCTCAATCATACACTTATAAATTGGAGATCGACCAAGGTACTCATAGTTCAAAAACTCAGACTCTACAAAGCTAATAGACCTAAAATTTGACTCAAAGTAGGGACTTGAGTAGAAACTTGACAAATTTTCTGAACATTAAATACCACAAAAAATTGTAGAACAATTTCAAAAGACATGCATAAAACAAAACTAATTTGGAGAACTCATAAGTACTTTTCCTTTATTTATAGATCAAAAAACAAGTTTAATGTATATCATAATGTCATCTGTCATATGATATATCAATATAATTTTAAAATTACAAATCCATGTTCGTAATATACAAATTTCTTTTATGATCATAGCTTCTAGGTGGCTGTATGGTTTCTCTTGAATTGGATGGAAGTGATTCTTATTGAGGAACGATATCATCCTCAACCTCAACCTTAGGCATATGACGTGCACCCAATGAAGCCCCCATCAACGCCTCACTTTCTACCTCCTCATTCTGCTGCCTAGTACTCCAAATCAACAATCTAACTATGAAAAACATGGGATCCTCATCTTCAACAATCCAATCTAAATATGGATTGATTTTATCGAGGTCAACTGCCTTATGTGTCTCTTACCCCTCCATCCTCTTGATTTGCACATGGAGGTTGTGTTGCACAAAGACAGTCATTCAAACTGGAGTCAACTTATTGTGCTTCTTCATGTGGAAGGCCTCTAATGTGCAGCTTTGCTCGTCCCCAAAAGTGGTATAGGGCTGGGACAAAATGTGAACGATGAGGGATTGAAAATTAGGTATTTTGGAACTAAAAAATTTCCACCACAAATTTGCAAGGACAACATTAACGAAACTTGGTAAATAATTTTTTTTTACTTGGTTGCAGAATTGTTCTCCTTAGAATGCATAGAGCTACAGAAAACAATCTTCCCTACATGCCTCTATAAATTTGCAATTTGTTTGAAAATATTTCTCTTTGGGATTCACTAGGGACCATCCTCTCCATACATGTGTTGAGGCTTTCCATAACCTTCTCATCTGCCTTGAATGAATAGGAGAAGAAAAAAATTGGATTCAAGTAGTAGGAAACAACATAATGTGTTGGTGGAGTTGTTTGTTGCACATCAAATCAATAATGCACCAAATGGGTTCATAATTTTTCTTTGAGCCAAACAAATGTTGGATGGCCTCCTTGGCCTTCTTTTGGGCCTCATTTCAGTAACCTGGGAGATTTTTCTTCTTGTCCATCAATTGTAGAAACCTAATTAATGATTCTCATTCTTAGAACAAGAGAGAACAATAAATTAAAACCAATAGAATTCAAATAGTGTGCATCAGCTTAAGAAGTTTCCTAGCTGCCACATATGCAGCTATATTGTCTATCACAACTTGCTCAACATTCTCCATGCCCACCCTTATCATCACATCATCCAACATGTTGCATAATGCTTTGGCATTTTCAACTTAATTGGAGTCATCAACTGACTTTAGGAACACCAACTATTCTCTTAAATTCACAAGTAAATTGATTAATACGTTGTTTCTACCATCCATCCACCCATCAGATAACATAGTGCAACCTTTCTTTTTTCCAAATCGTTTTTATTTTTCAACTAGTACCTGTGTTTTAGACAACATCCTCTCACAAGGGCCCACTAAACTCATAATGGCTCAATGCCTTGAGCCCCTTCCCTACTGCAATCAATGCATTGACCAATGCCTCACAACATTAAATTTTATGCTGTTGTAGTGCCAAAAATTGGCAAATTTAAACTTAACCTCATTATGCTTTTCCTAATTCCACATTGTATTGTTGATGTGTTTTTTACGCACTATCGAACACAGAATAAAATACCAAGGTATCTTATCCTCTCTTGAACAAAATCTCTCAAATGCTGAAGATTAGCTTAAGGATCACTTGAGAAGACTCCAAGGTTCATGAATTTAGGGTCACTACGTGTGGATAAGCTCTGTTGGTTGATGTGATTATGCTGGAATCACAAGGGGACTTACATTTGAATTGCCTGAATGCTTGATTTGCTGGAACTTGATCATCTGATATTTCAATATGGCGATGCTTTTTTGATCCTAAACTAACTTGAGTTTGAAAAAATGGCAAAAGATGAAGGGTTGAGAGAGTCTATTCTAATCCTAAGAATGCAGGAAGATGGGTGAATGATTAGATGGAATCCTTCTGGGCAAGGTCTCACCATCAACTTGAACAATTTGACACAAGCTCAGTGCAATCTTCTAAGGAGTAATTCAAAGATGTTCAAATCATTATCATCAAACTTTAATCACCATTCAAATGAATGCATAAGCAATGTATGTATAATGATTGAAGTCAAGCTCATTCATGCCAGTTGACCACACAAGGCACACTTACAATCAGTAAGAGGCTAGTGGTATGGACTAATGGATTCCACGCAAATGCATTCAACAAATTCTTCCATTCAATCTAATTATTTATCATCTAACATGAAGATCCAACAAGAAACCATGCACATTGTAATGAAACAACACACTTCATCATAACTTCAATGAAAATGGAGTTCATTTACAACTTAGGCAACAATTTATGCCTTCTCCTCCTACTTTACTCTTAACTTCTACTCTATCTTCTATTTTATTCTTCTCCTGCTACTAACTATTCGCTATTCTACTCGCTACTAACCTTTACAAATGAAGAGCCTGAGCTTTTTATAGAGAGCTCATTTACAATGAACAACCAAGATCAAATCTCTATCAACGACTAAGATTTTACAATGAAAACCCTAATTAGGGTTTGCTACAACAAACTCTCCTTAGCCAATGAGAAAATTACATTTAGTGAATGTGAACCAATAGATATTTGCATCCATGTATGAACTAGGTATGTTGCATCTAGACATGTTGATGTGGACTTCATTGAATAGTGGAAGGGATGACTGGGATGCCTCCTCAATCTTGCACTTTGTAGACTTGATTTGATTCATCATCATGAAGGGATGTTGAGAGATATCTCTTGATACTCAACATTATCCAGTTTGCTTAAAGTGATGATGATGATGAGAAACAAACTTTGATTAACTCTTCTAAAGCTATCCGCTTCTTCAATCATGCTCGATGTAGGTATTGTGATGACTTTGGTTGATCCTCCTTTGTTTTTGACATACTTGATGAATGAGACAACTGGTTGAATGTAGCTCTTCATCGTACTGACTTCAATTCTTGGATTCCCAAAGGGAATTCAAGATTGTAAGATCCTTATTTTCTACTGTGTGAGTCATCTTTCCTTCATGCTCTAGTGCCTTGAAGTAGTTGGATGATCCCTTCATGTGGTTGTGATGTGGTGAGAGTACTTGAGATTCTTTTTTTCTAAATACCCTTGTGTTTGATGAAGCTTCTTGAAGAGGTTCTCCTTGTATCTTGCTTCATCTCCTACAAAACAAACAAGCAAGTATCAAATACACTTGATATATAGGTTTAATAAGAGCATAAAAAGAGAATTCGCCCTCATGAAGTGACACTTGAAGTTGTTTTTGCGCTCCTTGGAGAGGAGTTCTTGAAGTTTATTCCACCCTTGATGTTCATTAAGTTGTCCTCGTCTTGCCTTTGAATTTACTCTCCTCCATTTTCCCTCAACTAAAAATGGCTCTTCTAAATCTTTCAACTTAGCCTTCTATTAAGAATACATGGAGTAGAGTTCACTCATTTGAAATTCGTTCTTGAAGCTCATTTTGTGGAATTTGCTCATATCCTTCAAATTGTGAGGTTCGCTTATGTAGGTCAAATCATGAAGTTCGCTCATGTCTTCATTCTTGAAGTTAATTTGTATCCCTTGGTTTGTGAAGTTGGAATTCGCCCTTGAAGCCCCCTACATGAAGTTCGCTTATCTCAAACATAAAGTTAAAATTCGCTCATGTAGCTTGATTCATGAAGTTGATATTCGCTCATGTAGGTTTGAACATGAAGTTGAGATTCGCTTATGTATATTTGAAGATGAAGATTGCTCTAGATGGTGTGCATGTGAAGCTTGTTTCAATCACCTTGCTTATTAAGTTCTCGTCTTTCTCAACTCATGAAATTCGCTCCAATCTTCTAAGTCATGAAGTTCACCTTTGTAGAAATTCGCTCCAAATCCTCAACTCCTGAAGTTCGCTCCAAACCTTGAACTCATGAAGTTCGCTTAAAATCTCTCAAACATGCAGTTCGCCCAAATTATGAATTCATGAAGTTCACCTTCATAGGGAATTCGCTCCATTTTCTTAAATCATGAAATTCGCTCTCAACCTCTATCTCATAAAGTGCACTCATGCTTCTCCATACACTTGAATTCGCTCTTCTACCTTTGATCATGAATTATACTTGTATGAACTTCGCTCCAAATGTCCCAAACATGAAATTCGCTCCAATTTGTCAACTCATGAAGTCGCTCCAAATGTTGAGTTCATGAAGTTCGCTCCAAATTGTGAAATCATGAAGTTCGCTCCAAATCTTGAACTCATGAAGCATGAAATTCGCTCCAAAATGCAAAATCATGAAGTAGGAAATTCGCTCCAATTGTTGAACTCATGAAGGAGGAAATTTCGCTCCAATTGTTGAACATGAAATTCGCTCCAAAATGCAAAGTCCTGAAGTTCGCTCCAAAAGTCTAACTCATGAAGTTCGCTCCAAGATAGCAAAGCCATGAAGTCGCTCCACTTAACATGTTCATAAAGTTCGCGCATCCCTTCCTATTTGTGAAGTGCTGAAGTACTCTCATCTGTGGTGATTTGTGAAGTGCTCAAGTGCGCTCATATCATCCAATTTGTGAAGTGCGCTCTTCTGTTTCAGTTTGTGAAGTGCGTTCTCATAGGCCCGAACATGAAGTAAACTTCTTATTTGCTTTTCAAACACTTAGTCAGATTTTTTATTACATTAGGCAAATTTTTAAACTTCGTTTGCATTTCAGGGGTGCTAGGCGATCTTTGAAGTCTCTTTGCATTCTCTGACTTGAGCGGCCATTTGATGTTGCTTTCTAGTTGATGATATGAGCAACTTTAATGCCCTCCTTTGCAACTTAACACTTTGATCAGCTAATTCGAATGTCTTTGCATCTCCCCATTTGATCAGCTAACTCAGGGAGCTTTGCAAACATGATAGGCCAGATTAGGGGACCTTTGCAAACCAAAACATGATCAGTGAAATTGAAAACCTTCAAAGCTTTGTCAACTAGCTGGCCTGGTATGTCACACTTTCAAAGGCACAAAATCATTTCCAATGAAGCCACCTTGATTGGACTTGGATAACCACTGAAACGATTCAAGTCTCAGATCTGAACTTTATATTGCCACCTTGGAGGTCAAACTTGCTGAAGAGTGACAAATTCACTTCCCTTTCAATCACTGTTGAAGTATCAAAACTCAATATCGTGGTCCTTCAAGAGCTTGAGTTCAAAACAATATCGGTGAGTGAGTCAGATTGCCTTTGGGGTGATCTCTGATGATTATAATGCCAAAGTGAATTCATTGAAGTAAAAGATCAAGATTGCTGCCTCAAAACGATCAGAATTTGATCAATATCACAGTTGCTGCTGTATGCACTATCTGGGCGATCCTCAGTGAATGTCTTCAAAAAAATGATTTCACCACCTTTGAAGCGAATCTTCTCTTGTGAACCTGGAGATTTGGATTAAATTTACAGTGAAATGTGCTTTATATTCTCCATCCTAAAGTTTTAGTGGAGCCCAAATATGCCACGGGTGTGAAAAGGGAGTGGAAAGGTGTAATAGAAAAGAGGATATTCTGGCAAAGAAGATGGGGCGATGTGGTAAAGAAGTGCCACGGAGGGGATAAGGTGGAAGGGATGAAGGGGTAGAGTGAGGTGGATTCTCTCCCTTTTATTTAAAATTCATTAAAAAAAACCTTTTCTTTCATTTCAAAATTTTGGCGGGGCCCATGCCAAAAAAAAATAACATTCTAAATTCCCAATCCAAAAGTTAGTGGGTCCCAGCAAAGAGTCCTTAAAAAAAAACTTATTTAATTCTCTATTTTGGAGTGTGTGGGGCCCAGCATGTAATGTGATACGGTGGAGAGAAATATGAGGGGGGGAATGGTAGGAAATGTTAAGGGTAGCCGCTACGTGGATAAAGAGGGGGAATGGGATGTTGGAGGAAAGGGGGACATGAGGGATATATCATATAAATGATGGAAGTAGGAGATACGTGGGGTTAGGAGGTATAAAGGGTAGTGGATGGAGTTAGGGGAGGTTGGGGAGTAAAATGTAATGGGAGGTATAAGGGGGCAATGAAAGGGTGGAGGGGGTGTAGGTTATAATGGGATGGGGTTTAGGCTAGGGGAAGGAAGGTGGGATAGGATAGGATAGGGGTAGGGGTAAAGTGGTAGGTAAGGGAAAGGGTAGGCTAAGGGAAGTAGAAGGGTAAGGGGTGTGAGATGGAGGGTAGATGGAGTATAGAAAGGTAGGTGGGTAGAGGATATGGTAAATGGAAGTGATTTGTGGTAGGGGAGGTGGAAATGGAAGGAAATGGAATGGTGAAATGGTGATGGCAATGATGAGAAAGGGAAATGGGAGTGATCGGGTTCGGGCACCCACTGACAGGATTGGGAGAAGTGGAAGGGATTATGCCTTGGCTGGGCAAAGGGAGTGTTGAAACTCACTTCATTCTTAAGAGGGGGACTTGATCAGCTCCTGAGCAACTACAAACAAAAGGTTAATAGCAAAGACTCGACAACAACTAACAACTAAACTAAAACGACTAACCTAGAAAGCGAAAAAAAGTGGGGGTCCCCATTTGCAATGGGGCGATGTGTGAATACCTCACAACAAGTACCTCCCAACAAAGGTTGTGCACTAGGATTGTGACAAGGAATGAAAACAGTTGGCACCAATGATTATTAGGGTTCACCTAGACCTACTTGCAATATGAGAGCATCGTGTCTATGGGCCCATGCAAGAGCCCACTAAATTTGGCTTTGATCTTGTAGGGAAACTCACAAAAGCTGCCATTGCCTCAGTTGTCCTGTTTTTTTGTATTCTCTTCTCCTCACGAGATGCAAGGAGAGCCTTAACCTCTTGCTCAATCTTGGGCGCCATTGCATTGCATATCAACACATCTTAGCTAGTGATCTTTGCGAGGTGAAATTCAAGGTTATTGATGCCTCCTCTCATATGCAATCCATAGTAGTTGCACACCAGAATTCCAAGATATATACCTATTATGTTATGTTTCCAAATGGGGTTCCTAGCAGTGCCACCACTTTTGTTACTTGTAGATGGCATTTTTCTTTCCAAAAAAAAATGAAACCCTAGAAAAAAGAAAAAAAAAATTAAACATAAACCTTGCAAGTTGAAGAAAATAATTGAGAATTAGCTAAGTTACCAATTCGGGTACGGATACGGAATCGGGTATGGATTCAGCAATTTTTTTTTCTTCCTTGGGTATGGGTACGGGTACATCCGCACATATATGTGTGTGTTCAAACATCAAAATTATAAAATATAATTATATAATTTATAAACTATCACTACCATTATTGATTATTACAAAGATACAATCCATACAAAGGGACATTACATCAAATCATACAATTTTAAATTAATTATACCGTATATTTTAAATTGTATTAAAAAGGTCATTTTCAAAGCTGCTCTTCAAATGGAATTTTCATTTGTCTTCCTTATTTCAATAGTGCAGAGTAGTTTTACAGAGTTGTATTCATTTGACAGTTAAATTTAGGATTGTGTTCCATTGGATAGCCACAAATCCATTTGAAGGGAATCGCAGGCTGCAAGTTTGACCACAATGCATAAGCGTGAATGTGTAGTTTGTCAATGTGACTGTTTATGTTTGTGGATGTGCCTACAAATGCAAGTATGTGTCCCTTTTCATGTTCTATTGTTATGTTTGTGTTTATTTACAATTTTACATTTGCATGCAAGCATTTCTGTATGAGCATTTGTATGTGTGTGCAAGAATTCCTATATAACAACACGTTTGTGCATCTTTATGTGTATGTGTTTCTGTTTTTGTGTATGTGTATTTGTGTATGTATGTGTATGAGAGAGACGAGTTTCAGCATTATAAGTTGTTTAAACTAGATGGTATATATAACACTATATTTGTAACTAAGTAATGCCCCCATGTTCTCTTCTGTCTTTCCTTTTTGGTTGAGAAAATTCCATGTTACACTATTTAATCAATTATTTATAACTATTTCATCCACCACCACTTAGGTCATTCAAAAAACACATATTTTATCTCAGTACTAATGATGTCTCTTCTCTGCCTATGAACATTACTCAACCTTCAACTCTTGTCAAATCTGAAGCAAGCTTACACTTGAACCATACATTAGAGGGTTATTCATATAGGATTTCTGCCCACATCTATAATCCATTGTAGTAGCTTATCTTAAATCATAAGAGAGCCAATGTTTGATGAATATATAGAAGGTTATGCATGTGTGGTTTCAGATTGTATATGTCGTAAAAAAATGTTTAAGGGGGCTCATCTTAGGTGATAAAACTCATTGTACATCCTTGGTGCATATGTTCTGATCTGCTTTAAAGGGAGGTCTTTTAGGTCTATCAATGGCTGCCATTATGGTATGGCTTGTCAGGGCCTAGTTCATGTTTATTTCTCATTAATTGTCTTGTGAGAAACCTCGAGGCCCACCCTCCTAATGTTTAGGAAATACTAAAGCTTGAAAATGAAGATGATATCCCTATCCTTTGCATTATACTAAAGCTTGAAAATGAAGATGATATCCCTATCCTTTGCATTGGCTTTGGGCTATTCTTTTCTTCTTGTTGAGTTTTACCTCCCTACTTATATTTTCTTGTCCCCTTTTACATGAGTAGTGAGTGTCTCCTCTAGAGAATTGGAGCTGCAGTTGTGGGAGCCAACGCAAGGAGCAGTTGGAAGCATGGTTCTAGGTGGGATTGGGGGAATTGAAGAAGAGGAGATAAAATGGTTTTTTCCAACACATAGGTTTAACTTTCACCCATGAGTCCCACCATAGATGTCAAAAACCATAGAGCTCTAAAGACAGAACAAGTGACTTATCCACAGAACTACTGAGCATTGTCTCTGTGTCATTTCCCTTACCAAGTAGAACATCCCATTTTATGGTCTCTGTGAACCATTGCCATTGATTTTTAACTATTTAACTGACAATAAGATTAGATAAAAACACCTACTTTAGAGCTTCATCCATTTGTGCTTTTCCTTTTCAACATGAATAATCTAATTTTGTGTTCATCAGCAGTAATGACCATCACCTCTTAAATACTTAACCAAAGAATATTGTTCTAATGTTATAATATTTAAGATCCATGACAAAAAAAACTGTGGATAAGATGGACGAACCATAAAATTAAGGCATATAATTGTTTCTACATGGCAAAGCATTCACAATTCTAGAGATAGTGATTCAATAACAGTTGGTTGTAACAGGTGACAATTTCGACATATATTTTCTCAAAGTTGAAATAACCATATTGCATGCAAATTATTGGTCTCTATTTTAGCTGGATTTTCCTTGATAACTACTGTTTTAATTGCAGGTTTACATCCAGGAGGGGAAAAAAGCAGATGACAATACAAAGAGTAGTTCAAGCTCACTAATGAAAGATGCGAAGAATATGGCAGTTATTAGTGAGGAACATAAAAGAGTGTTAATTGGCCGAATTCCTATCATGGTGAAGTCAAATCTTTGCTACTTGAGCAGTCTAACTAGTAAAGAGCTACTTAAAGAGGGTGTTTGCTCGTTTGATGTTGGAGGGTACTTCATTATAAAAGGGACTGAAAAGGTTAGGCAATGAAATTCCTGCTTGAATTTTTTTTACAGCAGGAATTTTTTCAATTTTTTTTTTTTGTATTCTGGGAAATAGATCCAAGGTTTTTGCTGTTCTAATTTTGACATTTGTTCTTCAGACTTACCTACATAAAAACTTAAATTGAGTCTTTGATTGTAATAGGTGTGAATATCTAACCCATCAAATTCTTTAGCTGTTGTGCTGGTTGAGTGACTGATAACCAAGAACTGATTTTTTTTGTTTGAGTTTGTTTATCATGCAAAGGATTTAAGGAGGTTTTGAAAACAATAAGATCTTAAGAATGTAGAAATTAATAAGTGTCATTAGACTTGTACATTCTGTCTACTGAGGGTGAGGTTCTAACTGTATCAGTTAGATTAGTTTAACTTGTGTTTTTTTTGGTAGTTTAATTTAAAGGAATAGAAGACAATGCTCGATGGAATGAAGTACAGCAGCCCAAAAAAAAATGGGAAAAAATGAGCAAACAAAAATGCATAAGATTTTTAAGGAAAAAATAAAAAATTGGATTTTATATATATATTTTCATTTTAATATTAATATTAATATTAATAGTATAGAGTCATAAAGAGAAAATAAAAATGAGAGTAGGGATCTAAGGTACCAACCCCTAGCATGGTCAAGGGGCAATGCCTCTCATGGGCTTCTAGGGGCAATGTCCCTGTGGGGTCAAGGGGCAGTGCCCTTTATAGGGTCTCTTGTCACCAAACACAAATTAAAGTCTTTGAAAACACATATGTTATCATTGGGGCATGTTATTTTTCATAAGTTTATTTGCTTTTAACCAAGCTCGAAGACTCCCCCCAAACCTTTCAAAAAATATTTGACTTTCACACTTTTAGATTTGATTGTTGTTATTTTTTATTTTTATTTTTAAATTAATAATTAAAAAATATTAATATAATAAAATCATTACCCTTTCAATTATAATATTAAAAATAGATAAGCAAAGACCAAAAGCCCCAAATAAATTTAAACATTGATCTATTGATCTTTTTCTTTTCATATGGAAACTCCAAATGTTTTTTTTAATTTATTTTTCTTTGTTTATTTATTTATTTATTTTTATTTATAATAAAAATCAAATCCCACCATTATGCTTCATATGAAATTTATTCAATAGAAAACAGCCTAAATTCTATGTAACTAACAATTAACCTCAAAAATAAATATTGATGAATGCCACTAGAGGTTTTCAAACAATGTAAAATGAATTTAAACAAACAAAAAATAAATAAATTGAGAGTCCTAATAAGGAAAGTACAAGTTAAGGACCCTATATATGAATACAGATTTGTATATATATTTTTAATATATTTATCAATTAATGTTATTAAAATTATATCAAATTAATTAATTAAAAAATATTTAATTTATAATAAAAATTTACTAAATTAATTTTTAAAATATTGAAAAATTCAAAAATATCATTAATTAAATATTTGCCAATTGATATTATTAAAATTATATCAAAATTAATTAATTTTTAAAATATTTAAATTTACAATAAAAATGTCACTAAATTAATTTTAAAAATATTTAAAAATATTATCAATTAAAAAAAAATGTTTTAATTGATTTTTAAAAACTCTTTTATATTATAAAGAAAAAATAGTACTATTTGCAGTTGTTTCTGAATTAGATTGTGTTAAAAAAAATTTTGCATTAGCGTTTGATGCAAAATTTTTTAACACAATCTAATCCAGAAACAACTACAAATTCACTATGGATTGTGGAAACTTGATATTCATTGAATGAATGAATGAGTTTTAATGACGTACACAAGACCATCAGTCTATGGGACCAAGAGCATCCTTGTTAACAATTTTCAAATTCTTTTTATTGTCGACTCTTCTATTGTGGATCTTGATCAAGAAGCCCAATGTTTTGTGTAGTCTTGTTTCCTCAAATAACTCATTTAGACCACACCTTGCAAATTGTCTTCATATATTGCTTACATATATCCTCATAAGTAGCACAATCAAAGATGAAATGCCATTTAGTTTCCACCACCCCTTTATTGCAGAAAAGACAAGTTCTTTCATCCCACTTCTCCTTAGAGAGAGCGCATCTACTTGTCTCAAATCTAAGATGATGGGACCCAGTTCTAATTTGCGCAACTAGAAGTCTAGCCTTTCCCTTAATTGCTACCCTTAGATAATCTTTTTCATCATGCTCCCATAAGGGTTTGAACTTTTCACTATAATGTGTTTTCTTCCAAGCAGCCTACTTTGTCCACATGGCAATTCTAAATTTTTCAAACACGATTTTTTTTATCTCATCATAATTGGCGGGAAAATCCTGCATATCAATGTCCCACTTGCTGATCCAATTGTTGTTATGCTTCATCCAAGTCTTCTTCCACCATTTTAATTCCTCCCCAACAACCATTTTGGGCCAGCGTTGCTTGTCCATGTTTTCAACTTTTTTTTTAAAAATAGCTTAACAAACAAGCTATTGCTGAAGCTTTTATTGGAAACATTCTTGCTTCTGATAAGTAGGAGATATTTTCCATAGCAAGTCAAATTGTGATATTGTTATCAAGATTCAACTATGTAGTTTTTTGAGTCAAACTCATTGACCCATTATTCATGAGTAGTAGTTCATGAGAATGAATGAAACACTTAGCACTCATCACATCTAGGTGATGCTCGCAGAGATGAAGCATTGGGCCTTCCCAGGAGGTCACCCATCCCAATACCACTGTAATGTCCCCTACTAGGGTTTGATGACTTTTAACCATAATTAATCTATTTTCAAAGTACTTATGACTTAAACTAACTTGGTTAAGTGTCAAGACTCTCTTAACATGAGTCTAGGATGTTCTATCTTTCTTTAGTCTATCAAGTACTTACTATCTTACCATACTAAATAATTAATCTTGCTCAAATCCATTTATAAATCCTTTACGTATTTATTACTTACTAATTATATGAATTACTACAGTAGTACTAATTTCTAAAAGTATTATTATAATTATTATATTAATATTTATTATTAGCCATATCTATATTTACAATCCTTATTTAATTTCGTACTTTGATTTGAATATATATATTAAGTAATATTACCAATGGTTTATATATTAGCTAATATCCTTTTATATAATTTACTAATACTATTACCACTTAAAACAATCCTAGTTAGTAATATGTTTACTCGCTGGTAATGGCAGCCAGATTGATGCATGTCAGATCTGGTCTGCCACTGTCATGTTACTTGGTATCCTTATATTGCACTCTATGTTAATATTTCTATTAATATTAAATTCTGCATAGAAACATTATCAAACGTCATATATAAAAAATACATTCCCATGTATACCATCACGGTCAAGGATGCTACCACCTGTAGCTTAATACAGTTTGTATCTGTTCTAATCTGATTGATGGTGATCAGAATGATGCAACTAGACCCCCTTTATGCAGACAGAGTATAATTCTCAATCTCTTCCATGGTTGCCCATATTATATATTCCCCAATATCTTCTCCCTACGATCTTCAAATGTTATTTATACCTTGGTGTCTATGTAGAAAGACACGTCCTTTTATAAGAGACGCACCTTATCCAAGTGAATTGATTACTACTAAGGAATCGGCCTTGATTATATCGATTTGTTAATGCTAAACAAATTCGTGAATTCCCACCCTCTTAAGGGAATGACTTGGTCCTCTCCAAATTATCCGTTGGCTGCTCTTTCCATTTTATAAATACGATATTCATGATCTGCCACTTATTTTCTTGTGTAGAGAAGAACCACTACTTTTGACATATCACTTGTGTATTATGGTCATTTATTCATGTAGTTGACTGTTATTTGGTTTGCTGTTGTGAATAACTTTGTGAACTACGTATTAATTATTTACTACGTACCTGTCACACAGAACCATATATCTATGTCTGGGTTACCGCATGCATCGGTGTATAATACTCGGACTGTATTTATTTATACATTGCAGATTATATTCATATACCGTGTACTCAGAATATGTATCTGAGTCTTCAACAAAGTGTATATGTGCTGTAGAATATATCTTCATCAAGATGTGTGTATATATATATGACCTGTATATACTGTAGGACGAGTCTCCTATATATTACAAGCAGATATAGTAATTGATCATTAGTCTAACTCAAATTTGCTGCTATAAGTAGATGCCAATTCTTTGACATCAGTGACAATATCTCTAGAGCTTTTGGTTATTATTAACTGGCAGTTTCAATTAATAGCTAATATTAATAGCTATGCCTCGAGTAATTTGAATGTGCAAAAGGCGGATTATTAATAAATAAAAATATTATTAATTAATAATAATATTATATTAATTTAAGATTATTAATAAATAATAAATTATGTTTCATGTAAGTAATAAATAATTTGCTGGTAATTATTATATTAATTAATAATAATTATTTTATTAGGATATATATATAAGGACCAAGGAGGGGACAACCACTCCAACTCAAACACTCTTAACCATGAGTTTCCTCCAAGGTTAAGCCCACTTGGGCTAGGGTCCCATGGAAGGGGGCTTCCTAAAAAATAGAGTTGGTGCTGCTGAGCTTTGTTAGGAATATTTTAATGTTGGCGGCCCCATGAATTTTTTATTGCACTTCAGCTTAAAAATTTAAGCTCCTAAATTTAAGGATGTTGACAATGTCATCTTAAGTTTAAACTCTTAAAATTAAGCAAATTGATTGTAAATAAATTTAGTTTTTTTTTCTAAAATTCAGATGATTGACAAGTGACATAAAATATACCTAAGCTGGTGGGGCAATTTCTAGCCCCACCCCATTTTCACCTGCTTAAAATTACATGCCTAAAACGTAGGGGCTCCTATTTTTTGGGAAAAGATTCTAAATAATCTTGTAGCAGAAAAATAATTTCTTCATGGGACCATCTCTTCCTTAAAAATAGAGTTTAAGCCCCCTCCTTGGGACCCCTGTCTTAGCTTGCAACCCCATTTGCAAAACCTTTAGGAAGTGTTGTGTCTTATGAACCATTCATTATAGAGCCCCTTAAGCTCATCAATTGATATGTAGGAGATATTTTCCACACCAAGTCAAATTGTGATATTACTATTAGGATTCAATTGAGTAGTTTTTTAAGTCAAACTCATTTCCCCATGATTCATGAGTAGTGTGGTTCGTGAGAATAATTCCTGCTATGCTAAAAGAATCTCATAAGGGACTTGACTTTGATGTTGATGTTATAGTACCAGGAGTTCTCTTTCACCTGTCTGCTGTGTTAATTTATAAGCACTTTGGTTATTCTTATTGCTTATCACTGTCTTATTGTAACCGATTTCTTTATTTACTAAATCCATTAGTTTTTTTTTAATTTCTAACATGCAAGTAAGCTACTATAACTATCGGGTTGTTAGCTCTAATCGCAACCCTTGCTTTAGACGTGTATCCTCCCGTCTAGAGTCATGTCCATTCGATTGCCATAGTCGGGTATTTATGTTCTTTTGACTAAGGGGATTGGGAGAGTGTGGCCCATAGAATATATATATGTTGTGCACATATATGTGATCTCCATGGATTATATATTGTACATATTCACCCAACAAACTCAAACAATCAAATTGAACATATTTAAGAAACTAGGGCTTAAGAAAGAAATCGATATTTTCAGATTGACACGAATTAAAGAAACATTAATTCTATGCTTCTGCTTATCTAACTTCTGATCCAAAACTTAACATAGTATCAAAGTGGGTCTAAGCAAAGATCGTGATCAAAATTATTTCAACAGCAAAATATTCTTCTCTTCTTCTTAGGGCATCTATCTTTACATCGAAATGGTGAACAAACTCAAGGTTGAAGATAGACTTGATGGTGCCTCTAACTTCATCTCATGGAAGTTTTGAGTTCTAATTGCATTAGAAGAAAACAATATTCTAGAGTTCGTGGAGAAAGAAGTGCCTGAGCCTTTTGATGAGACTGAGAAAACACAATGGAGGAAGAATGGCACGAAGGCCAAGAAGATATTGATTGATTCTGTGAAGGATCACCTTGTGCCTATTATCTCCAAGTTGAAGACAGCTAGATAAATTTTCAAAACTTTGGAGGGATTATATGAGATCAATAACACCAACAGAGCTCTTGCTTTAAGGCAACAACTTCATCACATAAAGATGGCTAAAGGAGATTGAGTCATCTCCTTCTTCATGAAGATTACTGAATTGAAGGATCAACTATATGCTATTGGAGACATAGTTGAAGACAGGGACTTAGTCATGTCAGCACTTAACGGTCTTCATTAATCTTGGGAGCCTTTTATCCAAAGTATTAGTGGAAGATCTAGGCTACCAAAGTTTGATCGCCTTAGAGCAGATTGCATCCAAGAAGAATCCAGGTTGGCACCAAGAGGTATTGGTTGTAGCTCTCACAATCAAGACAATTATGTTCTTGCTACTCAAACTTCAAAGAGGAAAAGAAGAGAAGAGAGAAAAGGAAAGTTCAAGAGGAAGAGACGGGAAATCAGATGCTGATCCTGAATCAAAGAAGAAGAAGGATCTCTCCCATAGTCAGTGCTTCAGATGTGACAAGTATGGTCACTATGCTAAAGATTGTCCCATAAGACCAAAGCATCATGTCTCTACTGCGGATGTGGATGATGTCTCTCCTCTGAAAGAATCAAAAGATAACTCAAGTGGATTTCTATTCATTTCAGCTCTTTCAAGCAATGTCCCAACTGACAGTAACACTTGGTTGATTGATAGTGGTGCTTCACGTCACATTACAGGATATCGAGAGCATCCTTCTGACTTGGTAGAAACAGAAACCAACTTGAAAGTGATAATTGGAGATGATGCTTTCTATTCAATGAAAGGTGCTGGAGCCACCTCTCTTCATCTAGATTTCGGCATCCCTCTTCATTTGAGTGATGTCTTGTTCGTACCAGGTATCAAGAGGAACCTTGTATCAATGTCAGCTTTGGAGGACAAAGGATATCAAGTTGCATTCTCATAAGGGAAAGTTCTTGCTTGGATGAAGAACTTTAGCATTAAAACAGCTAAGGTGATTGGTGTTCGCCAAGAGAGTCTATATAGACTTTCTACTAGCCCAATTCAAGCATTGATGCATGATTCCACCAGTTCGAGTGAGCTATGGCATAAGAGACTTGCTCACCTTCACTTCAGAGCTCTTCCGTCCATGGAGAAGATGGTTACCGGCCTTCCAAAGCTCAATCAGTAACATAATGGCACTTGTAGAGGATGTGCAATGGGTAAGAATACTAAGGGTCCTTTTCATAATAGTGAAAGTAGATCAAAATGTATTCTAGATCTTGTTCATTTTGATTTGTGTGGACCAATGTCAGTGGCATCCTTAAGTGGTTTTTGGTATTATGTAACTTTCATTGATGACTACTCTAGAAAGACTTGCATTTATTTTTTGAAGTCTAAGGAATTTGAAGAAGTGCTTGAGAAATTCAAAGAATTTAAGGCTCAAGTAGAAAATTTGTCCGAGAAAAGGATCAAGGTTCGGAGATCCGATAACGGAGGAGAATACACCTATGGAAGCTTCCTTAATTTCTATACTAAGGCAAGGATTAAGAGGGAGTTTTGAATTCCTTACAATCCCCAGCAAAACGGAGTTGCAGAAAGAAAGAATAGATCCATAGTTGAGGCAGGCAAAGTTATGATCCATGATCAAGACTTACAAACCTTCCCTTTGGGCAGATGCATCCAGAACTGCAGTGTATGTTCAGAATCGTAGCCCTCATCAAATATTGGAAAGTATGACTCCTGAAGAAGCATTTACTGGTGTGAAACCTGAGGTTAGTCATTTGAGAATCTTTGGCTGTCCTATTTATATTCATGTGCCTAAAGATAAGAGATCTAAGTTAGAACCATCTGGCAAGAAAGGAGCATTTGTGGGTTACAGTGAATCTTCAAAAGCCTACAGGATTTACATTCCAAGACAGAAACAGATAGAGATCAGCATGTTGGTTTAAAATTTTGTACACTTGGGGAAATATACAAAATTGTGGTTTCAACCACAACACAAGAGTAAAAACTCTCCTAATTAAGGGAAGGCTCCCCTATCTAACTATAACTTCGAAAATAAAATGGGATGGGACAGCAATCTTTCTTCTTTTTTCAAGAAAGACAATATCCTTTTCTCTTCACAAAAAAGGATAGCGATTGAATATGAACAACAGTAATCATTTTCAAGTGAAATGAGAGAAAGGAAATGAAGTTTCCTAAAAGCGCAAAGAATTCCGTCACTTCCTTCGGGACGGGACAGCAATATCAAGCTCAAAGACTTGATTATGTGAAGTCCTATCTACCCTTTGCTATACTAAATTTTACAACGAATAAATGACAACAACTCAAAGACTGGAATAATCTATTCCTTCAACACAAAGACAAGAACTAATGCAAGCTCAAAGACTTGCTGCTATTTCTTATCAAACAATAACTTTTCCTCAAGAATAGACGCAAGCTCAAAGACTTGCTGCTCTTTCTAGAGAATTTCCTATTTTAATTAATCTTCTCTATTTGCAGCTCAAAGACTTCAAATCAGATTAGACTAAGCTCCTTTTAGAAACACTTTGCATAGAAGAAATAAAAAGATTTAAACTCAAGCATGTAGCTCAAAGACTCAAAACTTGAGTAATCCTTCTTTATTATTTTCCAAAAAACTTTCAATTCACATACATAAGCTCAAAGACTTTTTGATGTAAATTTGGCAGAGTTTTTGCTTGCTTTCCAAAAAGATCAAAATTACAATAGACCCCTCAAGTATTTATAGAAGAGGAGCCTTGAGAAAAAGGTGGGAAGATCCCAACTAACTTGAGAGATTCTCTCAACCACCAAGACTTATTCAATAACTAACTAAGACTTATTCTAACTACAGTCCTAATTGAACACAACTTGTAGTTGCTTTACATGTAATTACAAAAGTGCAAGTAATGTGTAACTTGTGTTTTACAAAAAAATACTTTTACATGTAACTTGTCAAAACAAAATTACAACTAAGGATTACAAAAGAGGGAAAATTCAACTAAGTGTTGAAAAACACTAAGTTGAATTTTGTGAAGACACAAATGCTTGAAATTTGTGGATGCTCATTTGTAGTTCCTCAGGATTCGGTCCATGGGTGTTCTTGGCAACAACCATGGTCTTCACAATAGTGTCATGACACCGGAGGAGCGCATAATTGTTTTTATCTAGGATAGACTAGATTTGGGTGTTTCATCAATGTCTGAATTGAAGTGGCTGTGAATTGTTCGCTCCTCCATTCATTATGAATCCTCATCTGTAAATCAGCAAGAACTTCTTCTTCTGGAATCAGCTCTCCATCCTGACTTACTATATTGCAAGAGGCCCTTTCACAATGTGAGACAATATCTCGAAAAACTTCACCCCAGAATCTCTTTGCATCACCGATCTCCTCAATGAGGGATTTAAGAACAAGGGCCTTGTTTTCCAGGAGTTCTTCAAATTCCAAGTACATGACCTTGGAAGAGATGATGGCGTGCTCCTATACAACACTCAGCTGTTGTTGGGGCATGGTATGCCAGATTGTCAAACTTTCTTCAACACTTTCCAGATTCTTTTTGAAAGTATCAGAAGTCTGATCCAGTTTCTCCTCAATGGCCTCTAACTTAGACATCATCTGAAAAATGTCTTTAATTACCTGTGCACATAGATCATTGTTGACGTGTTTGAAATCGCATTGCTACAAACTCCATACGGCCAATGCAGAATAGAATAAACTTGCTGAGTATCCTATCCTCTCTTGAGATAAGGAAATCCCTAGTGCTATTTTCTACATTTGATCAAAGGGGACAACCTCAAGGTTTCGTTTGTCAGGTCTTGACTGTGGGATTGCTCAGTGGTTTGATGTGTTTATGCTGGAAACACAAGGGGGACTTACGGTGAGATAGGCGATTGCTGGATGAGTTCCCCAAAACTTTAATGGTCTTGCTTATCAAATGGTTCGAGTTGGGTTGATACTGTCTTCAAAAGGACTGCAGATTCTCTTGATAAAAAAAGAAAAAAAAGAGAAGGATAGGGAGAGAGAGATACATAAAAATATAAATTTTAACTAAGATAGAAAATTCAGTAAACAGACGGACATCTCCAAATAACTAAATTAAGCATTACCAGCCATTTAAGCACAATACTTGCATCAATCTAGTGCGATCGTCAAGGGAAAATTGGATTTTCATGTTATTAAATACAACATCAGAATTTTGACATTCATTCAGTGAGCATTCAACAACCGAACTAAGCATGTGAAAGGTTCAGATTAACCATGCAGAAGGAAAGACAATCAGCCATTCCCTAATGGTGTGAACTGCAAGGATTCTATCAGATGTTTACTTAGAAAATGCTATATAAAGGAAAGAAGCATAACTGAAAAATTCTAAATTAATGAAGAAGGAGACCATGGACTCACAAGGAAACTTGAAAACAGTCTTAACTTTGCATTAAATCCTGTAAATTTCGCCAAAGCTTTCGCAGCAATCCAAGAACTTCTTCTTACAAAATGAGGGAAAACCAGTCGCTTAAATAGGCTTCAAAAATGGATGAATGGCCAAGATCTTATCTAAAGAAGTGGCCCAGATTCATCCATAAAACATGGCTGCCCATACCCATAAATGGGAGGCAAATATCAACCACCACCCCAAAGGGAGCAATAACTACCCAAAAAAGGTAATTAGAACATATGTAGAAATAATCCAAAAAGGTGCATTCATAAAGTTTTACATTTTAGTTGACTTGGAAGTCAAACATGACCTTTTGGTGCAAAAGTGCACTTTTAAGATTTTTAAGGAAAAAACGCTTTTTAGGAAATCACTTTCTCTTTTTCAGCTCTAGATTCCTTATCCAAAAACTCATCTTCCTTATGCAAATATTCCTGCCAAAGATCTCAACCTGCTGCACGCTCCTCACGAACATACTCCTGGAACCTGATGCATAATTGGAATAGCAGACTAAATGCAGGCATAGGAGGATGCCGAATTTTATATTGCATGCCCTCGAGATATTGGTCCACGTGTTTCAAACCATCCTTCCAGCTGGAACGATTACGCTCGAAGCACATGTCTGACTGGAATTGACCAGCAAAACTTAGGTCCTTAACGGAATAGGTGATCCTATCCGTCCCTAGTCTTTCTTCCGTATCACTTTATTGGACAGGGCATTTTGCCATCCCGAGACCATTGATCGGAGGATCATTTTGCCGAGTTCTTGCATGGTGTTCAGAACTGTCTTGCACACATCGTGTTCTTTATCAATGATTTCTCTTGTGTCATTCTTCATGGTGATAGTCCAGTACCATTCCTTAAGAGTGCTGATGTTATGAGGATCTAGGATGGTGGGTAATGTAGGAATCTGTGCATGGGTCCAGAAGAGAGCTCTCATGAGGGGAAGGGTAGTGGCAGCCACTTCATGCATTCTAACGGATTCCTTTTTTACCTCTAATAGCTGGACCAGGGTGGTCTCTCGATGGTGAGCCATCTCTTTTACTTCTTCGAGGATTCATTCTGCCCTCCCTTTGATGCCTTGTATCCATTCCTTGACGGCCCTTGCAATGTCCCGTACTCCTTCAAATTATGTTGTGGTCCTCTATGCCAATGCTGTCAGGGGAATGTGGGATTCGGAAGCATTGTGTAATGGTCTCAGGAGTTGATCAATGTATCCCTCGGCCTGCTCAGCACGAGCTCGATACATGTCCTTTTCAGCTGTTATCTCTTCAAGTTGCCTGAGCATGTTCTGTACTAAATCCTTGAATTACTCCTTTTCCTGTTCCTCAGTGGTTCGTCCGATGGGGACGGTCGTGATGCTATAATCTGCCAGTGTAATCGGATTTGCTAGCTTGTCTATAGGCGGGGTGGCAATGTGAAGAGTGCGGTTCCTTTGATCATCTTTAGTCATTCTAGAATATGCCTTGGGCTTTTTCTTCCCCTTAGCTTTAGCTTGGTCCATGCGTGAGAAGATGTCCTCCAAATCAATAGGTGGTTTGGTGGCGGCTTTGCGCTAAGCTTTGGCAATCAACCATTCTTGAGGTACTATCTGGGTTGATGATATGGTTAAGTTTGCATTCTATTCTTTGATGTTTTCAGCCGACTCATCGCAAATTCGCAGCTGTTCTGTTACCAGAGGGGTGGATTGTGTCAAGTTCCTTGCTTGTAGCTGAATTTTCTCCCACTTCACTGAACAACTGCCTGGTATCTTCATGTGATGGTTGTTCTTCAGTCTTTTCAGGCTCGCGGGTCTCATCTGTCCTTTGCTCTCCTTCGACGGTAGAGTCATCTTTGGTTGTATTGTGGAGCAGCAATTCATGGCGGCTCTGTTGCGTGGGTTCATGCACTTCGATCCCTTGAATGGATGGAATCTCTCCTTCCTCTATTTGGTTACCCGGTTCGGTTGATTGAATGGCTCTTAGCTCAACTTCTAGCATGTCAGGTGTGGGAGGATCATCAGCTCCAAACGCATCAATGTCACTCTGGGAAGGCGGAGCAGGTATATAATCTAATTCTACTACATCGTCGAACGAACTGGGGTCCTTTGACGATGAAGTGACCTCTGGTCTTCTTATAGGAATCTTTTCCCTTCTTGTTCTCTTGGATGTCCGAGTTCCTCTGCAAGCCTTAGCCTTCTTTCTCTTTTCAGGTTTCTCAATTTCTTCTCTGGGTGCACTGGAAGTTCCCTCATCTTCGGAGGACTGAGAATCGAGGCTGCCCATTAAGTGGTAGGTGAACTGGACTCCCTCATGAATTAGTCTTTCAATCTGTTGATGCAACCATAGGTTTGTATATCTTGCTGGGGCTGCCATGACTGCCTCAAAATCAGTGATAGGGTCTTGTGACCAATCAACGCCTGGCAAAAGATGCCTCACTGCCTCAAATTCCGAGACTTGCAGACAATTCCCTAAATCCGTGAGTTGATCCGGGACCCGACGGTATTCAAAGAGTCGCATTTGCTACACACTCAGCCTAGAATATTCATGCCTCTGGACCTCCTAGTCATCAGAGCAGTTCTTCCAATAATCCTCAACTGATTCCTTTGCCCTGTACCGCCTGCCATAGTCTCTCTTTGCTAGATTATCATGATCAAAGCACTTCCTCGGAAAGTGCTCTCGTAGGCCATAAGAGGCCAGCTCTGCGAGGGATTCCTCTACTAGGGTGGGGGTCTTCAGATGGACATCTTGGTTAGCTATAATCATGGGGAACGCGAATCCAGCCTGCTTGCTCTCTTTGAGTAAGATGCCGGCCAGACGTGACTGCCTTGCGACCTCCATAAGAACTATCTTGTCGGTTGGGTACCGTGGAAGTCGGAGAGGGGCAACATCAAAGCCCGCTATTCGGATATAGGAGAACCTCGGGAACTAGATAAACCAGGCTCCATATCTCTGTACTAGAATAGTAGCTTGCTCTGAGAGCCTTATGTGTAATCCTCCCTGCATTAGCCTGACCAGGCGCATTGTGAAGGCACCATTGACGCGCTCATATTGGCCAGCTGCATAAGCTGGGCTGCTCTTTTCTCTCTGAGCTATATCTTGATAGTGCAGCTGCGGGTAACAATCATAGACCTTTACTTGACCAGGCCCATTCCCGATTTCACCTTTCATTATGAAACCTGGCAGCGGCTGGTTCTTGGCGAACATGTAGACCAAGTAAGAGGTCATAGTGAAGTACTTTTTGCTCTCGAGTTCAATTAGCTGAGCGTGGATGTTGTCGCTTATAATCTAGGCCCAGTCAAACTTAGACTTCCCAGCGAAGACTTTCTCTATGAAATAAAACATCCACTCTTCAAAGTAGTTGGATTTAGGAAGTCCCATAACCCTGCTGAGTAATGTGACCATATCCCATGCTCATTATGAAATTCACTTCTTGGGGTCTTTTTCCCAATTCTGGCACTTGGAGGCCTTCTCTCCTTGTACCACTCTTTGTTGATCAGTGTTCTGCATCTGGTCGGATTCATATCATATGCCCCTTGTGCGAGAGTCATATTCTTGAGGAGCACCAATCTGGAACCTGGCTGATAATACCGGGCAGCCTCTACCACTAACTCATAATTTTGTACTACTGGAGGAAATCCCACCTCTTGGGCCATGCCACTTTCCACCATCTGTCTAGGTTTGCCATATGCGTTAGGGGAAAAGACTCGATTCTTGAAGTCTTGGATATCAATATGGCCTAGGTCGGTATCACCGACATTGTCCCAGACGCTTTGAACTTTTGACTCCCTCAATCCCCCTCTTTGATACTAGTACTTCATCCTTTCGACTTTGCGTGGGATATCTGATTTGGATGCTCGCGATGTCTCGGCTGTAGCAAGCTTTTTTGATGATTCCACCGATTTAGGCATTTATCCTGCACATCCGGATGCGGATTATAGGGCGATATAAAAGAAGTAAGGCGGGTTAGATAGAGAATACTCCAGCATTCAAGGATTAATTCAAAATTTAAATTGGAAACAGAGTGATATTGCTAGCTGAGAGCTTGATTGAGCAAAACATTTATTCATGAAGCTTTTGATCGCGAATTTATACTTAAGCATTTTCTGGATCAATTTTGAAAAGGGACAAAGCTCGAAAAATTCTCCTAAGTTTGAAAATGCAATTTCTGGTTAAATCTTAGGAGCAAATTCTAATCTTCGACTGCTTTGAATGATGTTTTAATAATCGGAAAAAAAGATGCGAATTTTAAGCATTTTAATTAGTTTTGCACATGCATGCATCCAATTTATAAACATTTCAGATGATCAAGAGAGACAAAGTGTACTTACCTGATGAAAATGGATGGCGAGAAATTTCTCGACTTGCTGTGCAAAAACGAATGGATAGTTCTGCAAATTTTGAACTCCAATGGTTATCTCTCTAATTCAAATTTTTGCGACTGGCAAACTTTGGTGAATCGGAGAGTCTGGAGACCATTTAAAACCTTAATCAATATTTTTGCATTCACTCTAAATCGCGATTCTCGGCACTCAGGCGCTTTGCCAAATTAAACACTTCCCACTTTACCTTAAAATGCGATTTTCGGAGCTGAGGGTTTTGAAAATTTTCACGTGGCATGGGGGGGTTTAGCAGATTTTTAAACCTCACGCCTCTTTCTCCTAAATCGCGAACTTCGCGTTTTGTCGTCTAATAAACTTTCTGTGCTGTGATGCGAACTTCAGATGAATGGGGAATCCTGGATCATTTGGGGTTTTTGCTAGAATTACCCTTGCTTCTTCGTGGCTTTCTCCAGCTTGCAACGTTGGGGATATGGAGGCTCCTTTAGAACTTCAAACTACGTTTTGATCCCAAGTGCGAACTTCGGTGGTTTATCTCTTTCGGACCTTTTAAACACTTTGTCGATTTTAACAAATTTTGGAGCTTTCAACGTCTTTGCAAACTTATCAAATTTTTCACTTGGCCCTTAGGGTCCGAAATTCGGCCCTCTGGGCAATTTTGCGAATTTAAAGATAAATTCGGACCTTTGGCACATTTTGCAAACTTAAGTATTTTCGGACCCCTCACGCCTTTTGCAAATTTTCAGAGCTTTTTTGAAATTTCGGCCTAGGGTCCGAAATTAGGTGACTTAAGTGAAATTCGGATCTTTAGAGGTTTTTGCAAACCTTTTAAATTTCTCTCATTTTGTCCCTAGGGTCTGAAATTCGGCCCCCTAGGCGATTTTGTCAACTTTGGAAATTTCTCTCATTTTGTCCCTAGGGTCCGAAATTCGGCCCCCTGGGCGATTTTTGCAAACTTTTGAATTTCTCTCATTTTGTTCCTAGGGTCCGAAATTCGCCCCCCTCGGTGATTTTGTGCACTTGGGCGAGTTTGGAGGACTTTGGCATTTTGCAACGAAATTCGCTCCTCCTCCTTTCCCAGTTGGCGAAAATCGTCATTCGTTCAAATCTTGTAAACTCCGTAAAAACAAACCTCATGCAATCCATCTCATCGCTCTTACGCGAAAATGACAATTTCGGGTCGTTATGCGACCTTCAGACGCGCTGCTCTTTGCTTGGCGGGCTTCGCCAACCTCTGTCACCTTACGCCTATCCTAGGCGATTTCACAATTTTGAACAATCTCTCGGTATTCGTGCCCGAGGGCTAAACTAGCCTAATGGAATCATCGGCTCTTTTCTTTCAACATCATCACTTCACGGACCGGTCGCGGACTCGCTCGAAAGGACGCAAGACACTTTGCGTGAAACTCAACAGGGTGAAGACAAAAGGCTCAAAAAAGGGAAGGGGGACCTTGTTGGTGACAGGAAGCGTGTGCGACGCACAACAATCATGAAGCAAATCAACCCAGGAATCCAGTGCTTGTACCTTTTGAGGAGCCCTTTCCACCCCATGAATTGATTCTTGGGAACCAGAAGAACCTATGGAGTTACTCCCTTCAGCAACAGGTTTTGTAATTTTATGAACGGCTGCCATAAGTTGTCGGTTTTCCTCTTCTAGCTTGTCTTTCTTTGCTAGAAGCTCATCAAAGCAACAAAAAACTGAGCATCATGTTTAATGACCTCCTGCGTCTGTTTTCCCAACTCTATCCTTGTAACCTTATAATCGGCAGCTGACATTTCTTCAATTGGCTTATCTGCAATAGGTTCCACAATTTCAGCTACCTTCATCTTGTTGCTATCAATAGTTACTTTGGAGATAGTCTTGGCCTTCTTAGCAACTTTGGATCTGGATTGTTTCAGTTGCTAGTAACCAAAGGCATCAGGTGAGATTTCTTGCTTCTTCCTTTTCGGGGTAAAAGAACTAAGCCATGGAGGCAAAGTCATCAACTCTCCTTCAGTAGCAGCCGTAGGCAAAGGAGAAGCAGTTTCTATTTGAATCACCGTGGTCATCCTGGGAGGAATATCTGTTTGGACAGCGACCACGGTTTGTTCAGCTACCAATGGGCATGAAGATTGCCTCATGAATTCTTCACAACCAGAAGTGGAAGTATCAATTTCTGATAATTGGATACAAGTAGGAATATCTTTAGGAACTTCCAAGACACTCTCTTGTTGAGGATTAGGAGATGGCTCGTATGCTGAAATGGGAATAGCATTCTGAGGAGACTCATCCACAAGCAAATTAGGAGGAGAAAGAGGCATTTCAATGGAAACTGGAGGAATGATCTCATGAGGCGAGTCTGAAACTGGAGACTTAGGAGCATCATCAGATTGCTGCCCCTTTTCTGGATTATCCAGATCGATCACCTGAACATGGAATTGTGATTTTTCCTTCCCACGAACTGTCGTCTCCTTAGGAGGAAGCACTACTGCACGACTGACTTGCAACTTAATCCTTGTGCCCGAAGATGATGCACCCTCCTTGTTGTCAACCTGAATCTCAGACTTACGTCCAAGAGGCCCCGTAGAATCATCTTCTTTACCAACCTTGATTTTTATAAGTCTAACAACATTACTTTTTAGCCATGCGTTGGTGTTAGCCAAGATAGGTTGAAATCTCTCAAGGATGGATATGCACTCTTTGTGCGACCATTGGATCAAAGGAAGTGGAGCTTCCTCAACCCTCTGTGAAATGTATTCAGGATTAAATATGTGCCCATCATCAATCATCCCTTGTGGGATATCCACCAAGTTCAAATCAACAATTTTCTCAACAATGAGCCTGCAGTAATCCATTTTCAGAACTTCGGCTTCTGTGCGGAGATCTACCTAGACGTCCTCAATGTGATGCACGTGCACGAAGGATTTCTTGATCTTCTCCTTCATACCCCTATAATCAAAATCAGCTCTAGGTTTAAACCTTTTGAGCTTGATTTCCTTCAATTCAGTCTCCATGGCCTTAGCCTTTACAGATGTGACAAGGGAATACCGGCCAATTTTCAATGGGTTTGTGGTAGAGATCCCCATTCCAACCTTGTGTCTAGCAGACTGAAAAGTGTGGACAGCCATGATCTGTCTTCCCAACTCCATAAGAATGATCTTATCAGCTGGGTATCTGGGAAGCATATATGGCTGACCACCATAGCATCCGATCTTCATATAGGTGAAGGTGGGAAACTGCAGAAACAAACATCCATACTCGCACACCTTATCCCATGCCTCATTTGATACTCTCTTGTTCCTGAGATTTCTATCAAACTGACACATGAAATACTCGAAGAATGCATCTTGGACTCTTCTGAAATGCAGTCTCCTGGGTCTCCACTGCAACTGGTCATAATACTCCCAAACGGGTATAAGTGAGCGATCACCCTTGGTAGAAAGACCTGGAAAGTGTCTAAGTGATGCTGCCAAGTATACCAAATATGAATTCATGAAGAAGGTCATGGTGGTAGGAACTGCTGCAAGTTGTTCGCACAAGGCATCGCTGATGACTTCTGCCCATGAAATGTGATGAGACTGCCTTATGAACATGATGAACTGGTACATCCATGGCTCAAAGACATTGGAATGCTCAAGGCCCATCATCCTGCTGAGAAGAGTTATGGTGTCTCCTATTTCCCATTTGAAATTGCAGCGGTACAACTTTGCCCGCCTCGAGAAGGATGCTCATGGCTCTTGGATCCACCTATTGATGTGTCGCTTGCAATCTTTTTCCCTCTTCACATAATACTCCGCTGGACTTTCTTTGGAGATTTCTATATAAACAGGTGCAGGAGGTATTCTGAAGACCTTCTCGATCGTATCTGCATCAAGACGGATTATAGCTTCGCCATCATCATTTATGATGACCCTTGTCTCTTTGTCAAAATGATGGGCGCAGGCGAGAACAAACTCAGGTTCTAGGGCAGCCACCAGGAAAGATGATGCATGGTGGATATGGCTGTCCAACAGCTGCTGCAAGTTATTATCCTGTGGATCTTCTATCCTCTTGACAAATTCTGACATATCAACGTGCCCTATTTCCGTGTCTTTGATGTGATCCAAAGGAGAAGAAACCTGGGAAGGTGCTACCTCATTCTGATATTTGTCATATTTATATTTCATCTTCTTTGGAGCTGGGGATGCCGACGAATCTGACATTGATTGTGAACCTGGAATACTGTGATGAAGACTTAAAAGAGTTAAGGCAACATCATAGTTAGCTGCAAATATCATTCTTCCTCCTCCAAATGGGAAAAACTTCGATTCTTGAACTTCACGATTTTGTGAGAGGAAGAGGGGAAATATATGGAAATGGGAAAATCTTGACTTTGACCAATTTCGGATCTTGGGGAAATTTTCGCCAGTATACAAGTTGGAAAGAACATACATGCAATCGGGGTTTTAAAACCCAAATGCAAGTACACTTGTAAAATTGCAAATGGAGAAATGGATGGAAAATGAGAATTTGACTTGCGGAAAATGACGGAGATGGTAAGTACGAATATGGGAAAAATGAATGGATAGAAATGGGAAAATCCGGGAATGTCATTTTAATGAAAATGGGAAGAACTTCTTCAACATGTAATCCGGTTTTTAAAACCCGAATTTGAAAGGGAGGGGTATTTCACACTTTTCAACTTGGAATTTTAACCAAAAATGGTTAAATTCCTTAACCGTAAGGGAAGAACAAGAATTTCCAGCGAACTTGTAATCGGGATTAAAAATCCCGAATACAAGTAAAGAGGGAAATATGGGAAGAACAATGCAATTCGAAAATTGCATACCAAGGGGAAGATTTCTCTCACAAAAACCGATTTTTGGGGGAAGAACAACACATTTCCAAAAAAGCAACTAAGAAAGAAAACTTAAGAAAACAAGAAAATAATAAAATGAAGGAAAGAAAAGAAAGAGAACATACCTTTCTTCAAACTGAAAATGCTTCTCAAAAAATGCAACAATCTTTGGAATGGAGAAGACACACCAATAAATAGAGACAAACCACAATGCAAAACCCTTGCCACGTTTTTGGAAAAAAACGCCTTTTGCATAAAAACGTGGCAGCAAAAGAAAATAAAATGGCACAAATAAAACTCCAATCTCCACACCTAGGTAGGAGAGTTCAAATCGATTTAGGAGAATGCAGTTTGATGAAGCTTTAATCCCCCAAAATGTGGCATTTTTGAAAAAACGTGGTTGCTGATTTGAAGCAAAAACCAGTAAATGCAACCTCCAAATGGCGTGAAAGGTGTCCAAGAATGCATGAAAATAGGGTAGAAACCAATACGCCTCTCCTTCCTAGAAGATCTCCACAAAAATTTGCTTTGAATTCTTCAAAAACCGTTTTTTCTTGCAATTCGGGTTTTTGGGAACAAATGACAAGTTCTAATTTCACTTTTTCCTCATATTTAGTCAAAATTGGGATTTTTTTAGACAAATAGCAAGTTTTATTTTTCACTTTTTCACTTACAAAGCAAATTCGGGTCTTTTAGAACAAACTGCAAGTTTAAAATTGTCAAAAATGCACTTGCAAGGCAAAATCGAGTTTTTTGGAGAGAAATGCAAGTTTTATTTACTTGTAAAAGGGAAATAAAATCCCTACAACAAGTTATACTTGCTTGCACATATGTAATGGGGATTTAAAATCCCTATTACATGTAAAAACCATTAAAGTAGGGGTTTTTAGACCAAACTGCAAGTTTACTTGTAATCTAGCCAAAAAATCCCTATTTTAAAACAAGACCAAAAACAATAAAAAAAGAAAAACAACAAAGGAGAAATTTAAAACAAATTACAAGTAACATCTTTTAAATAAAAATGCACGTGTAATAAGTCAAAAATTCCCCTACAAAGACCAAAACAATGAATATCATTAAAACTTGCAGTTTGAAGAAAATTCTCCACCTGCAGTCGGGGTTTTAAAACCCAAAATTGAAGGAAAGACATAGCAAATGAACCCAGAATTCGACGAAATTCGAAACGTAGTTCGAGGATGGACTAAGGATTAAGCCAATCCAAGGATTAGTCAAAATTCTGCCTCAGGAAGCGTGCCATAGAGTAAAATTTTCATTTTTTCACAAAAATTTCATGTAGTGGTCCTTCATTTTTGGAAACAAAAATGAGGACAACACAGCAGGGATGTCACTTTTGAAGAAGATGTTGCATTCAAAAGATGTAAAGGTTCATACAGGGAGATAGATAATGAAGATCAGGAGATCCTCCAGGACATGGACGTTGATCATACTCCCGAGATTCAGAGGGAGTCTACTGAATTTGAAGAGGCTATTGATCCAATCGATCCTTTGGAGCCTACTGATTGTCCAAGAGATATTGCCATAAGTTGAAAGAGACCTCTATGCGCTAGACAGACTATGCAAGATGCAAAGAAGTATGCAGACCCTAAAGGTACATTCAGAGAAAGCAAGAGACCACAAAAGTTTCCTAGCTATGTGGCATTAATGAGTCACATCATCGAGTTTGAACCTTCCAGTGTTGAGGAGGCATCAACTCAGCAAGTGTGGAAAGATGCTATGACAGAGGAATATCAGTCCATTCTTAAGAATGATGTTTGGGATGTTGTACCTAGACTAAAGGGAAATCAGTTGTATCTTCCAAGTGGTTTTTCAAGATCAAGCATGCAGCTGATGGGAGCATTGAAAAGTACAAAGCAAGATTTGTGGCTAGAGGATTCTCTCAAAAAGAGGGAGTAGATTATGAGGAGACCTTTGCTCCATTTTCTCGCTATACATCCATCAGGACTATTATTGCTATTGCATCAGCTAAAGGATGGAAGCTACACCCAATGGATGTAAAGACAACATTCCTTAATGGTGTAATTGAAGAAAAATTGTACATTGAATAACCAAATGGATTTGTGATTCATGGAAAGGAATCTCATGTATGTAGATTGAAGAAGGCATTATATGGCCTTAAACAGGCACCTTGTGCTTGGTAGGAGAGGATTGATCAATACCTGATGAGCTTGGTATTCTCCAAGAATGATGTAGATTCAAATCTCTACTTCAAGGTAATTAATGGTGAGACTCTAATATTGGTTCTTTACGTTGATGACTTATTTCTTACTGGAGAAGATCATCTCATTGTCAAATGCAAGGAGTTAGCTTCTGAATTTGAGATGAAGGATTTAGGTCTTATGCATTACTTTCTAGGATTGGAGGTGTGCCAGAGACCCAATGAGATTATTCTAAGTCAAGGGAAATATACTATAGATATCTTGAAGAGATTTGGGATGATGGATTGCAAATCTATGACTACACCAATGGAAACAAATTTGAAGAAGTTAAGTGAGTCTGCAACTAGTTCAGATCTAGTAGATCCTACTATGTACTGGCAGTTGATTGGATCATTGATGTATCTAGTCAATACTAGACCAAACATTTGCTATGCAGTGAGTGCCCTTAGTCAGTTCATGTGTGAACCAAGGCAAATTCATCTAGTTGCAGCTAAGCATATCTTGAGATACTTGCATGGCATAGTTGGATATAGTTTGAGATATTCTTCCAGTGTAGATCTAAAGCTATAAGGCTACTCTGATTTTGATTGGGCCGGAAGTATAGTTGACAGAAAGAGAACCTTTGGATGTTGCTTTAACTTGGGATCTGCCATGATTTCTTGGTGTAGCAAGAAGCAGTCTTCAATGGCACTAAGCACTGCAGAGGCTGAATATATTGCAACATGTGTAGCAGCTCGAGAAGCAGTGTGGCTTCGAAAGCTCCTTGCAAGATTGTTTGGACAAACATTGGAGCCGACTGTCATTCATTGTGACAATCAGAGTTGTGTGAAGCTATCTGTCGATCCAGTGTTTCATGACAAAACAAAACATGTTGAGATCAAATACCATTATATCAGAGATATGGTGCCGAGGAAAGCAATTCAACTCAAGTACATTTGCACCGATGAACAGATGGCTGATATTCTCACCAAGCCTCTCTCCAAAGTGAAGTTTGTGCGTTTTCAAGACAAGCTTGGATTTGTAGAGAAAGAAGCCCTTGTTGAGAGGGAGACTCAGCATCAATGATCTTTTGTGATAATGCATCTTTCTCTGTAACAGAGAAATTCGAGGTGAAAGCCCTTGTCCATCTCTGGATCAGAGATGTGGTTCTTTCCATCCTTTGGGAGTAGCCATGGTGGATATCATGTTGAGAGATTCCATGACAACATCACGTTGAAAGACTTTGTGATGAATCCTTTGTACTTGTATTTTTCCACACATGGGAGTAGCCATGGTGGACATCAGTGACTCCATGACGACATCACGTTGAGTGATTCCGTGATGGGCACTTGTGCACATATTCCTTTCCACACATGGGAGTAGCCATGGTGGACGTCATGTTGAGTGACTCCATGACGATATCACGTTGAGTGACTTCGTGACGATATCACGTTGAGTGACTCCATGATGAACTTTCTTTCATGGGAGTAGCCATGGAGAATGTCATGTTGAGAGACTCCATGACATGAATATCTGGAAAGATACCTCCCTGGCTAAGAGGGAGTGTTGATGTTATAGCAGTAGGAGTTCTCTTTCACTTGTCTACTGTGTTAATTTATAAGAACTTTGGTTATTCTTATTGCTTATTGCTATCGTATTGTAACTGTTTTCTTTATTTACTAAATCCGTTGTTATTTTTTTTATTTCTAACATGCGATTAAGTTAGTCTAACTATCGGGTTGTTAGTTCTAATCGCAACCCTTTCTTTAGACGTGTATCCTCCCGTCTAGAGTCATGTCCATTTGATTGCCATAGTCAGGTATTTATGTTCTTTTGACTGGGGGTATTGGGAGAGTGTGGCCCGTAGAATATATATGCGTTGTGCATATACATGTGATCTCCGTGGATTATATGCTATACATATTCACCTAGCAAACTCAAACAATCAAATTGAACATATTGAAGAAACTAGTGCTTTAGAAAGAAATTGATATTTTCAGATTGACACGAATTAAAGAAACATTAATTCTGTGCTTCTGCTTATCTAACTTTTGATCCAAAACTTAACATTTGAGACTATTATTTTATAAAAATCAAAATAGAAAAAGACCTTTTGTAAAACACAACATATAAAATTTTATAAAAAACGGCGGTTTTGTATATGCCATATCATCATGAAATAAGCCTCGATTATGTTGTTACACCATCTATGCATTTGACAGATATTTGGCATGAAGCTGGTCGAACTATTATCTGTGACGCACCAGGGAACACCCTCTGCGTCAAAAACGAAAACGACATTTTTTGTTTTTTGTTTTTAACCGTTAAAGCAACATCTTCCGTCGTGTTTTAAACCCTACCGCGAGTAGAAAATATATCCCACGCAAAAAAAGTCCATTGGATTCCGTAAAAGAATTTTGAAATTGTGCAAAAACATTACTGCACAGTTTAAAACGTTGAAATTGGGTTTAATTGCCAAAAAAATGGGGTTAAAATCGCGATTTCTATTAGTTTAATATCAGTCAAAGTGAATTGGATTGTAACAAGAAAACAATCGCAAAATATAACATTCCGCGATTAATCACATATAATCGCGATTTTTTAACCATTTTTACTTCTCAGTCAATAAAGTAGTGTGTCATGTTTCTTTTGTACGTTTATATGTTTCTTTTTCTGATCCTCTTTGTCAACTTTGAATTATTATCTCCAATGCTTATATTTGAACTTTCTTCCATTTAAGGGAAAAATCAAACTTTAGTTTTTCTATATTGATTTTCTAAAATAGACGAAACTACAAGATTCTAGTCACGGGATTTGGACAACAAATTCAAATACTTATCATGGAAAGCTTTCTTGTGTTTGATTGGATATATGTTCAAATCGTCAAGACAAACTTTCTTAGTCACATTTGATTCATAGAGTTTCAAAATTTTATTTTTGATGCTTTTGTGTTACAAAATATTTGAGAATTTTCTATTTGAGTATATATTTGATGATCCCGAGTTTAATTTTACATAATCTTATAGCCAATTTGAATTCAATAAAGTTGAAATGAATTTTTTTGAATGTATCATATTTTGTTTTATTTCTAAAGTTTTTACTAAGCAGGGATTTGATTTTCATTGTTTGTTTTCTTAAGTAGTTATGGAGTTTGTGCAGTGGAAATTCGTCTATAAATATTTAACCCATTGTTATTAGGCTTCTTCTGACACTTTCTCATTGATTTTTGTATTGGATCTAAACACTTTTTTTATGTTTGCCATATGGCACTGTCCGTTTACAAGAGTCATATCTATGCATGAATGTGGCTTGACGTTAATATTTTCCACTGTATTCTCAGATGGGAGGATATCCAATAGCTTTTAACCTATGACGGCAACAATGACATTTTCTACTCCTTGCGTGTTATTTTTGACAGGGACTCTTTCCATTGTGATTGTCTTGGGCCTGTTTTTTCTTTAATGGTGTAAAACAACTATGAGATTTCAAATTCCCCATGAAGAGGTCATTTGGTATATCTTGTACAGTTTATCAATTATCCACTGCAAATAAGACTTGTACATTTGATTTTCTTCCGAAAAAGATTCCATCTAAAGGATCTTGTTTGTTTTGGCAGATTCCTGTCTCCTGATTTAGCAATCTATTTCAAAATCAATAGTAATACTATGGTTGTGTGGTTTGATATTGATTTTTTTAGTTTGTAGATTGCATGCTTAATCATGTTTGCTATTTATACTAATTTAAATGGCTACCGTATCGCCAAAATTTAAAAATAATATTGACTCATTATGTACTTCAATTCTGTCTTCCGTTTGTATGTTTTTGATTACGGGAAAAACAGGTTTTTAAGGGATCCCGAAACCCTTTACAAAAGATCCTTAAAAGATAAGAGCATTAAGAAACAAGAAAATACATTTTGCAAAAAAAACAGCACAGTTCTAGGCAAAAACCAGCAAAAATGCCCAACAAAACCAGCAACATCCAGCCAAAACAGAAAAAAGACAAATTACTTAATGTTTTTAAGGGTATTAGCCAAATTTCCGCTAATCCCTTGCAAATCTTTGATATTATCCCTGAGCATTGGGATTTCCTTGGAAGAGGCCAAAGCAGCTTTTTTCATACTCGCCCTAATCCTTTTGGCCGCACCACCAGGAGCTCTTTCCAAGTTACCTGCCTCAATAACATCCTCATCAACATCTAGGTTCACAGCAGGTTTGGAAGTGCTAGAGCCATCAAGGAACTTGGCAATTTCCTCCATATTCCTGGTCACAGAGGTAAGGATATCCAGAATCATAACCAAAAAGTTCTTCATCGTTGTCTTTCCTTCCTCCAGCTTACTAATCTAAGCTTCCAACTTCTCCACTTTTTCCTCCATAACCTTTTTCCATTGCTCCTAGTTACTTTCATCTTTCTTTCCTTGCTCTTCCTGCTGCTTATCAATTTTTTCCAGTTTATTGATTCTTTCATCTACCCACCTATAAAAACCCATTCGAGCCTCAGACTGGTTTTTGAGTTTATCCAGAATAATCCCATCTCCAGCTTTATCCTGTTCCTTGCTCGTTTCCTCCTTATCCTTCTCCTGCTCAGTTTCCATTTCCCTTTCCTCCTTATTAATTTGATTGTCCTGCTCCTCCATAGGCTGGCTGTTAACATTACCAATACTCACGCTGTGGGTAGGGATATTCTGATCAAAAACATCCTATGCTCCTCCTTCCTCTTCCCCCACTTCCTCTTCTTTCCAGCTCTCCTCTCCGTCAGACTCATCGGTCTCCATCTCACTTCCATCTTTTCCCATGTCCTCAGAGTCAACCTCCATATCCTTTTGTTTACCCATGTCCTCTTGAATTTTCTCCACAGTGACTTTTTTAACCTTTTTGCTCTGCATCAACTTATCCTTACTGGGCCCACATTCCTCAATTTTCCTCTTTCCTTTCCCCGGCGACACCAACAACCTTTTGTTTTCCTGAATAGCCAAAATCTT